>NW_022589783.1:1206050-1226748 GCF_004348235.1 Phoca vitulina | reverse complement strand
GCCTGGGGGGCCTGGGGGGTCTGGGGAGCCTGGGGATCCTGGGGGGCCTGGGGGGCCTGGAGGGTCTGGGGGGCCTGGGGGGCCTGGGGGGCCTGGGGGCTTGGGGCACAAGGGCAGCTCTTGTCCTCCTGCACAGGACGGGCCCACCCTCAGCAGTGGAGTGTGGTGGCCACGTTGTACGTCTGCATGGAAAGGGTTACTCGGCCAGAGGCTCCCTGAAGCGACGGCTCTCCAGCAAGCACCCTACCCCCCGGGCAGCACGCCCCCGCCTGTGGCTGGGGCCACCGCGCTTCACTGATTATGGAGGTGTGAAGAGGAGCGGGCATTCCAAATGCCCATTAATGGGCTTGGGGGCCTTCGTGCAGCCGCAATACTGGGGAATTGATTTCTTTCTTGGTTACAAATTGCAGATGGAGACATCCTGACATGCAGAGGGAAGCCCTGAGATAGGGGTGCACGGGGGTGACATCCAGCATAGAGAGACGGCTAAATCCCCGTCTGTGTGTGCTGGGCGAGGTGAGGGTGGGGTCACCCCGGGAGAGCGGGCAAAAAGGAAAAATCCATACAGTGAGTACCCCGAGCGCACAGCAGGGGTGGTTTTGAATGAAGGCGCCGTGCATTTAAATTAAACGTCAGATATAATTTAGCACGGAGACATCACACGCTGAGGGCGTGTGCACCGCAGAAGCCCTCTGGAGGGGTTAACTCCCGCACCCCCGCGTGCCCACCTCCCGGCCCGGCGCGGGAGCCGAGCCCTGCATCCACTGCGGGGAGGGTGTCCGGAGGTGAGAACCAGGCGCTGTGCAGAGGGACGCCTCCTCCTCTCTCCTCCAAGCCCGGGAACTGCAGCCGGCCCAGCGGCCAGGAAGCCCGCCCTCGCTCGGAGCGGATAGAACACAGCAGCCGCACGCCCTTTGTTTTCAACATCGCCCCGACAGAGGGGACGTTCCTGGGATGAGGGACGAGACACTCTTCCCACACCTCCTCCTGAAAGGAGAGGGGCTGAGCACGCGGAAGGGGAGGGCGCACGCACACGCGTCTGGGCGGCGAGTGCAGGGACAAGTGGGGCTCGACGTCCGGCTGGAAAACCTGGCCTCGCGAGATTTCCAATCCAATTCTGATGTGTTCCGATAACCCCAGGTCCCAGGCTACCAGCCACGGATGCTTGCCCACAGGTCCGACCACTCTCGCGCCCCCCACCCCTGCCCAGCGCTCACTCAGGGACTTCCCAGGCCAGACAGGCCAGAACGCAGGTGCTGGTGTCACGGCATGGGGGGGACGGTGGCAGAGGGTGCTCGGGGTGGTAACGTATAAACATGAGTAGTTGACTGCATATCAATTTATTTTTCTGTCAGGATGTTTCCCCCTTGTGCCGCCGGAATATGGCTCCAGAAAAAAGCCCACTACAAACACGACTGCTACAGAGACTACTCCTTTTCCATCAGAATCCGGGTTTGGATCCTCGTTCCAGGCCCTGACCGCCCCGAGCCTGCTCCACCCTCAGCCGACAGCACAGCACACAGGCCTCCTCTGCCTCCTGGCTTGCTGCTCCCAGATTCCCACGCTCCCTGTCCACCCAGGTCATCTCCCGGCCGCGTGTGTCCCCTGGCTCGCTGCTTGCCAGCTGCTGAAGTCCGTGCTCATGCTGACACCTCATCACCGAGTCACATTCCCGCCAGGAAGCAAGCATGTCTCCGTTCAGCACACTGTGCCACGTGTCCACTGTGCCCAAGCTCTCGGCCCCGCTGCCCGGCCTCCCTCTGGCCAACGCCTTGACCCGCGTCCTTGGAAAGCCTGGCCGCTCCAGCCCCACGTCCACCCCGCCCCCCACGTGGCTGGGTCACGTGAGGGGTCAGGAGAATCGGGCCACGCAGCAAGGACTCATCCAAGCACATGAAGACAGAGTCGGCGACGGTCCTGTTCCCAGATGCTGTTCAAGAAACATGGGTCCCAGGAGGTCAGGCAGCTCCGGGACACGAGGTGCGCTCTGCCTGAGGCTTCCTGTTCTCCTTCAGGACCCGAAACCACTTCACGTGGCGCACACGGCATGAGGTTGACCGTCGAAGATAAAAATTGGAGTAATCATTTAAGTTGCATGGAAATTCAGGCCTGTGATGAAGTCTGTGGTACGGCTGGCTTCCGTGGAAGTCTAATATTATAAAGTTTTACCTTAAAATAATTCTTTATGGACAAAGCAAACATTGAAATTTCAGATGACACAAGCTGGAAAGACAATTACCTGGGAGCCTGGTATCTTCCAGCTGTGGAGGAAACTGGAAAAGGTGTAATTGTAAGCATCGACCTCTGACAATTTTGTTATTTTTTAAACTATTTAGTACTAGGGTACCGATAAGAGTATTCTAGAGAAACTTTCTTTGGGAAGCTTATCAAACTTCAGAGCATATTCACAGCAGTCGCTTCCTGGGTGGGTTTTGTAAATACTGAGTCATTTCCACTTGACTGGCAGAAAAATGGGAGCATTTTCAACTCCTGGGCAGCCCTCCCCACGGCCCATGGCGAGTCCGGGCCGAAGCTCCTGGCCGCACGAGGGCAGGGCGGGCACGGCGGACGCGACCAGCCGGCGCTTACGGGTCTGACATCTTGTGGGCAGGATTTGTGCAACAACACGAGAATAGTTTGAAGCAAAAACCCACATAAAAAAATGGTACACAACATAGCGGGAAGGTAAGACTTATTTGCAGACAAAATAGTTATGTGTAGAATTCTCTGCAAGAGTGGTATTGCCAAAAGGAGCTTCCATAGTGAGTAAGACTTTGGAAGTGGTTGATAATTCGGGCTCTGGGCCGGATCTCGGCGTTGTCCTGTTCCGAGCGGGAGGTGGTCACGGCGATCTCCTCGTACTGTCGCCACCGCAAGGCGGGTACAAAGCAGCAGGGGATCCGCGGACAAACGGACAAATGTCAAGCGGTGTCTGCACACCGATCCACAGGCCGCGGCTCCAGCCTTAGATTTGCAGGAGGTAGAGGGAGGCTTGACCGGGGGGAGGGAAGCAAAACGAGCCAAAACATCACTCTGTTGCTGATGGATGAGACGCCGCTTGTGAGGAGGGTCTCGCTGCCCGCCCTGTTGTTCCTGAGCCAACGCCGGAGGGACCGGGGCGTTGGTCAGTAACCCAGCTGGAGGAGGAGGTCTCCCCATGGACACAGCGGGGCTTCGTGGGTGGGTCAAAGGAAGAAATCCATCACAGTTCAGAGGTCGGGGACGTGGGGCAAGGGCCCACCAGAGAGGAGGGCCAAGGCTCCTGGCAGGAAACAGGGACGCGCAGCAGGGGAGGTGGAGAGACCCAGAGGGCAACGCGGGTGCAAACGGAGACTGACACTAAACTCTCCAGGCCGGACACTCGTGCACCCACGGCTAAAGCAGCCTCCCGATGGGACAGCACCTCACCCATGGGTGGGCCTCGTGACACCACAAGGCCAGGCCCGGGAGGGAGGACACTCAGGGGGACGTAGAATCCCCCCCAGAGCTGAGGCAAGGGCACTCGGGACCAATAAGGGCCAGGCAGGTGTGGGCGGGGCTGAGCTCTGGACCAGTCCCGGGTTACCTTGGAAATGGGAGACGGGCAGACAGGAGGTGTCACAATGCACAGGATGTAGGGTAGCTGGCTGGTTATGAGACATCATCTACGTCGGGGCTGTGTGTCCTCTGCGTCACTGAGCTGCTGCGTATGAAGAAGCTATAGACACGGACCATCTCACTCCCATTGGTCAGATTGTTTTCCAAATAAAAGTTTTTCTAAGAACCCCCTCCCTCCATCACTATATCATGGTATAAAAAAACCTAGGCCTGCAAAACAGGGTTCCCCGAATGAACCAGGCGCTGCCTAATGCCCATGACCCGGGAACGGCAGGGCCCCAGGGGACTCCTCGGGGCCGTTAGACTCAGTTCCTCTCAGGTGAGCACCTGCTAGGCTGCGCCCTGGAATCCAGCAGGGGCACCTGAGGGATGGGACCCCCGAGAGAGAAGAGCAGCTGTTCTCACATAGTGGGTCTGCTGACGGGAGGAAAGGCTCTACGCTGATCATCTGTTGAACATGCACTGATGAGAGCTGTGCTGGGACGTGGAGAGGGACAGACAGCGGCTGGCGTCTGTCCGCTGCTTTCTGTTTCTCCGAGAGCCTTCATCTGCGCCGGCACAGAGTTCATGCAGACCGAGAGGGAGAAGAGTCCCCAGAGCACACGCAGGGAGGGCGAGCGGGTTTGCCTGGAGCCATGCACTGGCCCACCTGGCTGAGTGGCCACTGACGTCTGAATGGAAACTCGGAAATCTGGACAAAATCTGAACTTGGTTCTCTGCATGGAGCCCAAGTCTGGATCTTTGAATGGTTGGTTTTCACCTGCATATTTGATGGCAAATGGCCAGCAGCAAGGTTTGTTTCTTCTTTACTTCCCCTGCACTTATTTCAGGTTTAAACTGCATTTAAAGATGCTTGACTACACCCTTCAGATGTCCTTCAGACCCCAGGGAGCATCCATCCTGACCCGGCCTCACACGCCTCGGGGCCTGGGCGCAGTGGTCAGATAGCGGTCAGGCCCCTGGTAAGTGACGTACCAGCATGAACCTTCACCCCCTAGGAGACCAGGGGGGCAGTCCCCGCCCAGACGGTCTCCACCGCCCTCTGTCTGACGAGCATTAGGGGCTGTGTGCGTGCGGCCTGGGGATGCACGAGTCTGCCCCCCAGAAACCACAGCGGCCGGGGGGACAGCTACCACTTTCTGTTCCAGGAGCCCCCACACTGTCCACCGAACTCCTGCGACCGCCCTGCAAACAGTGGTCACCCCCCCTTGCCCGGCATCTTCTACTGACAGAGGGCGGAGGGGGTCCTTCTAGGCCTGTCCCCCATGTGGAGCACGGCCGTGAGGAAGAACGCTACTCACGCTTTTAGAGAGAGACAACACTGGCGCAGCTTCCGCGTTCCCCGGGGCCGTACATTCTGCTCGACACACATGACCCCGAACTTCTGACTGCTCATAATGCAAATGACACCACAGGTCTGCTCTTGAACGGACCGTTATCTGGGCAGGGGCGGACTCCGGATGAAATTGTGAAGGAGAAAAATAATTAAGGCTCCTCCTGCCATGTCCTCTCCTCCGTGCCCCTCAGCTCTCTCCTGGCCTCACCCTGCTGCCCTTTTATTCAGTGGTCAGTTCCCCCTGGGGCCGCTCAGGGGGTACGTGCTATTTAAGAAGACATCTGGAATTTGAAAAACTGTTCAGAGCCGAAGGAGTGACCTGGGAAGGTGGGCCCACCACAGAGCAGGGGTGTGGCAGAGCCCCTCTGTGGAAGCAAGCCCTCAGCTGGTCCTGCCACGACAGAGTCCTGGGCGGCCTGAGTCCTGTGCCCCCGGAGCCTGCCCCTCCCCCGATCCCACAGCCGCCGCTCCCTCGACAGTGGACGGGCCGTGCACGCTGTGGCCCGAGTGGGGTGCACTTGGCCATTCCCGCCTCCCTCCCATTTTCCAACGAGAGAGCATCAGCTGCGTGTAGAGCACCTGCATGGAGATCCGGGCAGCTGAATGCCGAGCTCTGGAGAAGCCCCAGGACTGGAGGGGAGATGGCAGCAGGTGGTCACCGGGACCGTGGCTGCGGCCTGGTCATAGCACCAGCCGTGGGACTGCCCCAGAGCACAGGTCCTCCGGCAGGCCAGGCTGGCGGGGGGGGTCTGGCGCCCCCCGATGCCGGCGCCATCCTGCAGCAGCCCAGCCGAGGCTCCTCCCGAAACTTCAGCTCAGCCCCGGAGCTGGGACAGCGGCCCCCCGTTACCCACCCAGGAGGTCGGTGCCCCGACCGGCCCCATGACGGCTATTTGCCTGTAGATTAAAATCTGCTTAGTCTTCTGGGCTTCATTGGTTGGTTTCTCCTTCATTAGGAAACAATTCTTCACTTGGATGGTGGGGGCTGGCAGCAAGTTCTCCTTCCTCCCGCCCAGAGTCAGATAGAAGAGTCGGCCGAGGGCAGGAGAGGCAGGGGCCTTTCCTGAGTGGGCTGCCGTGGGGCCGAGCAGCCCCGACCCTGCCCCGACCCTGCCGGTCTCCCGGGGGAGGAAGGAGGCCTTGGGCGAGGCTGTGGGAGTGGGGGGCGCCTGCCGTGTGGGACCTCGCCGGTCCATGGTGGGCACGGTCCCTGACGTTCTCGCACCCCTGGTCGTGCTTACGGAGAACGGGCTACACTTGGCACAATCCCGTGGCTCAGACCTCAGAAAAACCACGCCCTTCTGCTGCGTTCCTTCGTGCTCAGCTGACCTTCACGGTGTCCCCAAGCATAGTGTGGCTTTAGCTGTAGCCACGCAACATGAAGAAGCAGACACCCCCCAGGAAGACTGTAATTAAGAAACCAAAACGGGAAACAGGCGTTGGTGAGGATGTGGGGACCTCAGAGCCCTCGTGCACTGGTGGTGGGAATGCAAACCGGTGCATCCCCTCTGGAAAATAGCATGGAAGTTCCTCAAACGTTCAAAAGAGAATTACCCCACGATCCAGGGATTTCACTTCTGAGTATTTACCCCAAAGAATGGAAAACAGGGACTCAGGTAGGTATCTGCACACCTGTGTTCATAGCACATCGTGCACAATGGCCAGGTCAAGCAATGCGAACGCCCATTGACCGACGCGTGGATAAACGAAATATGGCCCATCACACAACCAAGTATCACTGAGTCTCACAAGCAAGGAATCATGACACCTGCTGTGACATGAATGAACCGGGAGGACATTCTGTGAATGAGATAAGCCTGTGACCAAGGGGCGGATGCCGTGCGATTCCACGTCTACGAGGTCCCTGGGGCCATCAGAACCACAGAGACAGAGAGGGTTGGGGGAGGGGGAGTCAGTGTCTTCAGTTGGGAAGATGGAAAGTTCTGGAGATGATGGTGGTGACAGCACGACCATGTGGATGTGCCTAATGCTGCTGAGCTGTAGACTCAGAAATGGTTAAAATCACAAATTCTATGTTACGTATTTTACTACAATAAAGAAATAGGAAGGAACAGGAGACGCTGATGGCTGATGAGGCAGAGTGAGCTGGGAGCTCAGGTGTCCATGCTCCAGTTTATGGCTCTCCCCAAGTTTGGAGCCCCAGGCCCCCTGATGCAGCCCCCAGGGCTTCAGGTCAGACCCTCTGGGAGGGGGCTCACGTCAGCAGCCCACCGGCTCGGCATGGGGCCCATGGGCTCACCGTGGGTGTGCGTGCAGATGCTTTAATAGGAAAGCAAGGTGGCCGGCCACTCAGCAAGCTATTTCCTCACTGTGATCCACAAAGGGGGGGCTATTTAGACTTCCTTCCCTGCGAAGGGTTTGGGGAGGGTTAGAGAATCAACCTGTGTGAGCTTCGTGCCTTCCCTGACCGGCCCCCTCACCCCACCCCAGCCAGACACCAGCCAAGGGAATGGGGACCCACTGCCCCTCTGGGAAATATGGCTCTCGAGACCGGGGCCTCATGCATCCTGTGCCCTGGAGGCCATCGGCCAGGGGGGTCTGGCCTCGATACTACTAGAATGTGGGCACCCAGGAGGTTCTGTTCCCTGCACTGGGAAGCGGTACCTGAGGTCCCATGACGGAGCTACACGGGGTGCAGGCGAGGCTGGTCTTGCGCCCTGGACCCTCCTCCTGCCTCATTTCTGGAGAACGCAGTCTGCTCTGATCCCCAAGGGGCCACAGGGCTGGAGCTAATCTCAGGAAGGGCTCTGACAGCCCCGATCTCACTGAGGGGTGTGCGCAAGTCCTTAGGGGCTCCCTCAGCTGCTGGTGAGCTGCCGGGTGAAGGTGAATTGTTCGGGACCTGGGATGGGCAGTGGGGGGACGGAGGGCATCCAAGAGCTCCCAGCACCCTCAAAAAGCCCCCACTTGGGCCAAGAAGGAGAGAGGCAGGCTCATCATGGGTCATGGGTCTCTAGAGAGGTAGCGGCCATCTGTCACATGTAAGTCAGCCACACGTGTGATAAGCGATGGGACAAAACCCTAGCTCTTCAGGGAGCTTCCGCTCCAGGGAGACGTGCCGTCATTACAGAGCATCGTCCCCCAAATGCCTCGTGCACAGCGGGGAGGGAGGACGGGCACAGCAGGCCAGCCACTCGGATGAGATCCCTCGGCATTTGGCTGAGACTTGGGTTCTGGGAGGTCAGGAAGCTGAGCCCACAAAAGCTCAGCGATTCATGACATTCTGCCTCTGACCCTCCAGACTCCCGCCACAGCCTCCTTCCCAGCTTTTGTGGGCGCGCCACTGAGGAGCCCCTGGGGCCAACGCGACACACAAACCAGGCCCTTGCTCCTGGGCTCACGGGGGCCCCTGCACCAGAAACACCGTTTCTGGGTTTACGCCTGCTGGAAGGAGCCCCACCTCATGCGTGGCGGGGTCCTGTCTGCTCCCTGGAGGGCAGCACCTGTCTGTCCCCGAAACCCAACGACATTGGATGGTGACACCAGGTGCTGGCTCTCCTGCTTTCCCTTTACTTGGTAACCAGCCAGGGCTTGGCCACCATGCTTGAATCCTTGTCCCTTCCCCTGGTAGACGAGGGGCTCTGCGTAAGTGATGGAGCTCCCTGTGTGCAGAGCAGGGGTGACAGGGGCACCGCTCTGCTCGACGCATGAGGCTCAGATGACGTCAGGGTAACTCCGTGAGCCCTGGCAGTTTAAAAATCACCTTCACATTCGCTTACCACTGGTCCTCCCAAACATACTGGGAGCGCTGAAGTTTGAACAGGAGTGGGCTTCCGTTTTCTTCACTGTGTCTCCTCTGTGAGCCTGAGGCTGGTGGTCCAGTGTCTGCTTCCTCGGATGAGCACCTTCCTCGAGGCGGTGCCACTTTACGCCTTCGCTAGAGTGCTTCTGCCCGTAAACGACTGAGAAGTGCTTACAGCAAGCACCTCACGGGATGTGCGTGACGAATCGTGAAAGCTCCTGTTTACCTGCCAAGAAGACCAAGGGCCCCAAATCGGTGACTGAGCCAGGCTCAGCCAACTCCTCAAATTCAGGACAAGCGTTCCTTCCATGATCACACGTTAGCGCTCTGCTCGGTTCTGAGTCATGCAAACCAGGTCTGGGCCTGCGAGGCGTGCTGAGGAGTTCATCATTCTTGCATATTCCTGCTCCTTTTAGGAATATGGCAGGGTGGGGGGCGGTGATACGGCACTGCTGGGAGCAGGGGTGACCCCCGCGCTGAAGCAGCAGCTTCCAGCCATGTGCCCTTTGCTGTTGGACATTCTGCAGGTGGGAAGGAGGGAGGACTTCACAAGGGAGCTCGGCAGAGGGGCGTTCAGGACTCGAAGACCGGGAGTGTAAACCGCCCGCGATCCCTGCTGGGAACCGCGCCCATCAATGTGGTGACCGTCCTGCCCTCGAAAAACACCGGAACACGATTCCAAAGGCCAACAACTCCTCGAAGGGCAATGATGCACGTGCCTTCATTTAACAAAACTGACAACTAAAAGACCTCACCCTTTGGGCTGCCGCCTGCATTTTAAAAAGTTTTTATTTAAATTCCCGTTAGTTCACATACAGGGTAATGTTAGTTTCAGGTGTGCAATGTAGTGATGCGGCCCGTCCGTGCACCAGCCGGCGCTCAGCAGGACAGGTGCGCTCCTTCGTCCCCATCCCGGTTCCCCCGTCCCCCACCCCTCCCCTCCGGTGACCAGCAGTGTGTTCTCTGTAGGTAAGAGTCTGTTTCTGGGTTTGTCTCTGTTTCTCTTTTTCTCCCGTTTGCCCATTTGTTTTGTTTCTTAGATTCCACCTATGAGTGAGATCATGTGGTATATTTGTCTTTCTCTGATGTCTCCCACTTAGCACAATACCCTCCGCTCCATCCACGTCGTCCTAAATGGCAATCTCATCTTTTTGACGGCTGAGTACTATTCCTTCGTGTCTGTACACCACCTCTCCTTTATCCGTTCGTCCGTTGGTGGACACCTGGCCTGCTGCACACGATGCCGAGGTAAGCGTGGGAGCACCTGCGTGTTCACAGGCTATACCTACATCTGTGATTCTGCACGACTTCTCCGAATCACTGGGGCTTCCCTCCAGCCCCTGGAGATGTGAAGAGAACAGTCCGGCAAGTTCATTCTGCAGTAAATAAATTGTCATCTGCGCCTCTGAGCCGCTCATCTGCATTTATTTGTGCCTCTCAGCGCATCTACTCAAGCATGGCATGCACGTGCAGAGCGCACACGCGTTGTCTTAATCAGGAGCCACCGAGTGACCCCGGCACAGTGACAGGAGGCTCTGGCTGGACACCCACTGCGCCCGGCCACGTGGCGTGAGCGCCCGCCGGTGTCGCCGTGCTTGTCTTCCCGGGTGTTGCGACGCGCACAAGTGGAGCGCTCTCGGGCTCACGGGTGGTGAGGTGGCCAGCGTGCCGCGGGCAGCAACCACCCCATCCCAGCCCCAGCTGCCCTCTAATGTTTCAGTCGAGAGAAAAGCAGCTAAAAAAACAAAACCAGGACCCCACGAGAAAAATCATTTGGAAACGATAAGTACCGATTTCCTTAACAATTTAAAAATAGTTTAATTCATTTTGTTCTCGCCCATTCCTCTGAGGGGGGCAGTTTTTGCCTCAATAGCGGTCTTTTTTCCGGGAAACAATGGGACCCGGCTGGAGATGCTTCCTGGCACCCACAGTCTGATGCCACCTACCGGGGGTTCACGGAACGCAGCCAGGGCTCACGGGAGGGGCTCACTCAGCCAAGTCAACGCGCACGTCCCTGAGTCAGGCGTCTCCGGTATTTCAGCCCCATCTGTCAACACACAATTACTGTCACCACCGCGTGGTGCCACTGGGCGTGAGGTTACGTGTGCCAGTCAGCATGCAAGGAATGGCCATGATGTTGGCATAATTTTTCACGACCGTCTTCATTAACCGCAGCTCGTGGGAGGAAGTTTGCCTGTGCCCCGTCATCGTCATGACAACGCTCCGAAAGCTCGCCTGCCCAGTGTCCACCCGAGAGGAGAGGCTGAATGTCCTCATTATTCTGCCTCCCGCCTGCCCTGCCCGTGCCGAGAGGGAGACGCAGCGCACGGGCCGGTGATTTATCCCCTGCGATTCCTCTTGACAGCCTGGTATGGTGTCTGGGCTTAAGGCGCTGGTCTGATTTCACAGTTTAATTACTGCTAATCTGAAGGGGGGCGTGCTAATGAGCCGCCAGCAATCCGAGCAACAACGGCGCCACTCGCCCCGTCCGGTCCCCAGACGCCCTTTCCTCGAATGACCCCACCCCAGACAGCTCTGTCCTGGTTCCAGGAAGTTGTTTGTGCTGATTTTTAGGTGTGACGGATGACTAAGCAACTGTGGAAACGTGAAGGTTGTAAAACTAAACGCAAACATGCATCATAACAATGTCAAGAGCGAACATGGAAGTGCAGGTGTCTGGGGCGTTTGTACCCGTGAGCCCCACGAGAGGCCACTCAGGACATCTTCAGCAGATGTTGGGCAGAGCATGGCTTAGCCACGCGCTTGGGCCTGGGGTCTGTGTAGACACCCCCACAGTCAGCATCTCCCCAGGTGGGACCTCGTCCAGGGGTCTGTGTCGCGGGCACCGAGGGTCACCCCTGGCTTCCCTGCCTCCCACCCCCACCACATGGCTTCCCTCTCTGGCTCCGTGGAGACCCCCAATGGGCCTCCCTCCCTCCACCCTGCCACACTTCTCACCCACACCAATTTGTTCTTCCCGAGACCAGCCGATGGTTCATCAGCACGTATCGGATTGTGTTGTTCCTACTGCTGTTTGTAGGACGAAGACCCCCAACCCCCAACACGGCTCACAAAGACCACACTCTGACCTACAAAGACTCATGGGTCCCAGTGCTCGGTGTGCCCCACGATTTCTGGGCCTCGCGCTCTGGGAAGAGCTGCATGTCCCTCTGCCGTGGCCTCTGTAACGCGGTTTTCTCTTCTGGAACACTGTTCTCCACCCTCCCCCACCAGCTCCCTGGCATCATGTGGGTCTCAGCCACCTCTAGTCCAGTCCCAGTGAAGAGCGCTCAGTCACATACTGAAGACTGTCCCACCAGAGGCTACACCAGGGCCAGGCTGATCGTCCCCGGGGCCTGCATGGAGCACACAGCAGTTGTTTGCTGAGTGAGTAAACACCGAGCATGCTCTTCACACTGCCTTCATGAAATGCAGTCAAAAAATATTGAGGGTACAATGTACACCTGGCGTCCCAAACTCCTCATACAGTGGATGCCAACATTTGGCTTATTTACTTATTTATCCATTTATCTGTGCACTAAAATTTGTTTATATCTTTTCTCATTCTAAAAACACCACTTTCAAGAATACATACAATAAAAGGGAAAAGCACATAAATAAAAAAAATCAGATCCGGGGGAAATATTGGTAAAAGTAAGGAAGAAAAAGTCCAGGGGGTCGCTTGGGCTGCAAGCCCGACCCATCGAGCTGCCAAAACTGAGCTGAGACTTTGATCCTGAGCTTCCAGCGAAAACGAGAGACAATCTGCGCGCGAGCCACGGGATCTGTAAGACTAACGCTCATCAGTCAGCTACGATTCAGTGGTACCTGCCTCAGCGAGCGCCCAGCGACAAATGTAGAGGCAGGCTCCGCAAGGCTGTGTTTTCAAAGGTCCCTCAAACAAGAGTCAGGGAACACGGCGGTCGTGTGTGGGAGCGGCGGTCTGACAGGGGGTGGGGCCGGAGGTGCAGCGAGACTGGATCCACCGCAGATACTCCTCGCACCAGGTAACCCGCCTGGGACGGCTCCGGCAAACTGTGGCTACCGCGTGGTTACTTGGGGGAAGTGTCCTTCAGTCCTGCGATATGTGATTTAGATACGAAACTGCACCCTTAATTCTGTTTAATCCAGTGAATTTAATTTCAGAAACGCACTGCACTGTGCTGGGCTTTCGAGCAGAGTTTATAGAGACAAAACTGGAGGCGTCTGCTGGTTTAAATGTATCCGTCACAGAATGCATAATGTCATTATAACGAACTATTACTGCTTCGCGATAATGCTAATTAAGTATTCTTAACAGCCACACATAGAGAAACCAAATTTTCAATTAAGCGTTTTCTGTGCTGAAGGTCTTAGCAGCTTTCCTCTCGCTCTTTCTGTGAGCGGTGAGGTTCTCCGCTATCGTTAGGCTCTGTGCTTCCAAAGAATGTGGGAATTATGAACGCGTGAAGCTAATTTCTTTTCATTTTCTTTCAATGGTACCCTGAGCTTTCCGAAGGCGAGACTCTCTCCTCCGGGGAGATACTTTTGTTACAAAGTTGCAAAGCCCTGGGTTGGGGGGCGCTTTCGGATGGCAGGACAGAGGGAAAGAAGGTTCCCTGGAGCCCCTCCTCCTGTCCTCCAACACGTCACCCCAGAGCAGCCCCGCCAAACGGACGCGCGTGGGCAGAGCCGCTCGGTCACCCCGGCCCGCGGCCCAGCTGTGACGGCGTCGCTGGGGGAAGGCAGATGCGACTCATCCCAACACTCCTGCCCCGAGCTGGACCTCCGTCCTCCCTGAGCGGCCACCGGGTCACCCCAGCGCTGCGCCACCAGGTTCTGGGCCTCGAGAGACTGGGGTGGACCTTGGACACCTGCTCCTGGACACTGCCCCACCCTGGCGGGGAGCCCAGCCCAGACGTGGCCCCACTGGCCAGCCGTGTAGACGGGCCATCCTGCCGGTGAGCCCTCCAGCCCCTGCTGCACTGTCCCTGCGAAAATGTCCCATCCGTGAGCAACGCGGTCATTATGTCAGCCTCCGAGCTTCGGGACAGCCTGTTATGCACCAGCAGACGGGTTCGTCGAGCACCGGCCTCTGCCTTCCCCGGCTCATTCCTCCACACTAACACCACCCACGGTCCCACGGCGGGGCCAGCCCTCCCATCCGAGGGCTGCATGGGGCTTGCAGACGAGCAAGACGTGGCCTCGAAGAGCTCGCAACTGAGCGGAAGAAACACAGCCTAAGGCCCAGTGTCCAATATAGCACAGGGTAGAGAGAGAGACAGAGACCGAGAGACAGAGAGACAGAGACAGAGAGAGACAGAGAGACAGAGACAGAGAGACAGAGACCAAGAGACAGAGAGACAGAGAGAGACAGAGACCGAGAGACAGACCGAGAGACAGAGACCGAGACCGAGAGACAGAGAGACAGAGACCGAGACCGAGACAGAGAGACAGAGAGAGAGACAGAGAGAGACAGAGACAGAGAGAGACAGAGAGACAGAGGGAGACAGAGACAGAGACAAAGAAAGAGACAGAGAGACAGAGACAGAGCGAGACAGAGACAGAGAGAGACAGAGACAAAGACTAAAAGAGAGACAGAGACAGAGAAAGAGACAGAGACAGAGAGACAGCGACAGAGAGATACAGAGAGACAGAGACAGAGAGAGACAGAGACTAAAAGAGAGACAGAGACAGAGAAAGAGACAGAGAGACAGAGATACACTGACAGAGAGATACAGAGAGACAGAGACAGAGAGACAGAGACAGAGAGAGACAGAGAGAGACAGAGACTAAAAGAGAGACAGAGACAGAGACAGAGAAAGACAGAGAGACAGAGAGACAGAGACAGAGAAAGAGACTAAAAAACAGAGAGAGACAGAGACAGAGACTAAAAGAGAGACAGAGACAGAGAGACAGAGAGAGACAAAGACAGAAAGAGACAGAGACAGAGATAGAGAAACAGAGACCGAGAGACAGAGAGAGACAGAGAACAGAATTCTGTCTGGGGAGACTCGAGAAGGCTTCATGCCTTGGAGAGAAGTCGGGTCTGGGTCGAGAGAACAGGGACCATGGTGCTGCATGCCCCTCGCCTGGCCACACTCACAGGTGGTCACAATACTCTCGTGATGTGGTTCCTTTTCATATCCCCAGCCTCGGGGGTGGGTCTGCTGACCCCCTCAGCGCCACGCTCCCACCCGCCAGCCTTGGGGGGGGGATGCTGCTCACGGGAGGATGCTCGGGAGGAGGGAGGAGCCAGCGAGGGTGTGCGAGGGTGTGCCCGCGGAGGGCCTCGTGGGCCTGTGTCCGGTCGGGCTCTGCCCACGGGGCCAGCTGTGGGGCCGGATGGGGGGCCGACTGCAGGGATGGCATCCCTCATGCTCCCGCGAGCTCGCAGGGCTCCGTGCGGACAGCAATGGCTCAGCTTTCCCGCGTCCACAGCCTCCTGAGGGTGTCTGTGATTTAAAAGAGGACGATTTTGCTAGAAACAGAGACACAGAGGCCCCCAGCAGTGGCGTCTGGGGTGCATGGCTGCCGAGGGTCCTGGATTGAGGGCTGGAAGGAGGCCGGAGGCTTGGGAGCCGCGGGATGCTGCCCCCACTGCCAGGGTCCCTCCAGGAGGAGCAGGTGGAAATCAGGAGCAAGGGCGACCAGAAGCACGGGCACTTAGAGACTGGTCTCTCCACCAGGTTCCTGGTCCCAGGAAAGGCTGTCTGTCTCTTCAAATCTGCGAGTCTCTGGCTACTTTCTTGTGTTGGCTGCTGGAACTCCCTTCTCTGGCCCCCACCCTCTGGCGAGCTGCTTTTGAGGCCCTGTGCATTTCAGGGGGCAGCACGGCCCCCACCAAAGCAGCCCCCAACCCGGGGACCCCCATCACAGGCTGCAGGTCGGAGGTCACGGAGCTGACGCTGGCTCAGGCTCGGCCGGAGGCTCCGTGTCGGACGTGGGGTCTTTCTGGAGATTCCCTGCGAGGCCTCAGTCTGGGTGATTCTAGCAGAACAAGAAAGGGTCCTCGATTCTCTCTTCTCTTGCGTTTCTTCAGAACAACGGTTCTTGGTCTCGCTCCAAGATGATCTTCCAGGACGTTCTGGCTGCATGTTAGCAACAGAGCGCCGTCTGCAGAAGCTCTGGTAAGTAACAAGCAAGGGGACCGACGGCTCCTACTTCCAGGAGGGGACACGCTGGTCTCAGAGAGCCTGGGGCCTGGAGCGGTTGGCCCTGCCCCTCGCCCGACAGTCCGCTCAGGCCCTGCCCCCTGCTTCCCGGCATCACCCACATCTTCACTCAGAGGACAAGGTGTCCATTTGCCCCAGGAGGGGCCACGGCAGTCGGGCATTCCTCACGTAGGGCTGCTGGCCTGGCGTCATCCCGGCGAGCAGCTCCTGGCGGGCAGAGGCCTTGTCTGTCCTGTCCCCGTGATGATAACAGCAAAGACTGGATTGGTTTGGGCCAAAGTCAGTGAAAGAATTGGTGAACCCCAACCCCGAGCTCCATGTGGCTCTTCCTAAGTGCCACGCGGGGTGCTAAATGACTTGTTTCTCATTTATGCCTCTCATTACTCCAGAAAGGTAACGGAAAGAGATGCATATAACACAGGAAAGTAGAGCCAATAGAAGTGGGTGAAATGAAAATCAAACATAACAAAAATAAGCATGGGAAATAAGCAGCTACAGATCACAACCATTCCTGTATTTTAAGAAGTATTCCGGGGGTCCCCAAGAGACGGATGAGATGAAGCAGACAGGGCACTCAACACCCCAGCCGTGGAAGCTGGCCTCGAGTCAGGAGGAATCACCGAGGCCAAGACGTCAGGGAAGGAGGTGGGCTGGCCGGACCCTCAGCGCGGGCGGGTGTACTCAGGAGGGAGGCCGTCACCCAGTCCAAAGGGCGGGGGTACAGGTCCACCCCGAGGTGAGCAGCCCGGATGACGGGGGCTTCGTGGGGCGTGGAGAGCACATGGCCCCGCATGTAACTGGCCAACCCTGAGCAGTTCTTCCGTGGGTACCGGAGAGTCGCATGACACCCAGTGAACGCCGAGGCGGGCACACTGAGGACCCCTGGCAGAGAGCGATGGCGTCAAAGCCCTGTCCTGGAGAGATGCCCCGTGAAAGTGCAAACGGCCGCTGACTGCTTCGTGTTGTGAGGACAGCGAGGTCCTAGCTCATCCAGCTCGGGGGTAACGCCGCTCCACAGAGCTGGCAGTGTCCGTGCTGGAGGTCATCCGCGTCGTCTGTGTGGCGGCTGGCGGGAGCGGGACGGTCTCAAGATGTAAAATCAGAGAATTTCACTCCAACAGAATCTGTGAACTACTCACCTCGGCCAGCCTGGACACCGCCTTGTCCGCCACGGTGACATAACAGAGAAGGTACCATCGCCGAGACTCGGGGCCCCGGGAGTGGACCGTGTTCTGATGGCTCATCGTGGTCTCATCTCCAGGACAGCCCGAGGCCCATGCCGGTGAGCCCAGCAGTCCAGGGATGGGGCGTGCGCTGGTTTCTGCAGGACCATCGGTGGTGCTGTTTGGCCCAAATGAACTTTCAACGAAGACCACAAAGACGTTCTTGTTGTTTGGTCCCCTTCTCTGCACAGTTGTGACCAAGACACCTCTAGTTCTGGGTCTCTCCCGAGGACGCCCGCCCCTCTCCTGCCCCACACCAGCCCTTTGGGTCCCAAAGCCCGGCCATGTTGGTCTGCACGCGGTCTGGCCTCCTACCTCCTGTGGTCGGTGGTGTCTGCTTCTAAGGCTGTGTGAGCAGCCCACCTCTGGGCTCAGGTGGGAGGGTGATGTCTGGTCGGGCAGGTCAGGGCCAGCAGCTGGCTGCTCTCTGTCTCCTCCCCAGAGGAAAAGGCTTGCAGTGACCTCTGACATCTCGGGAGGCCAGGGGCCGAGCACCGGGGACGGTGGAGGCTCCCGGGACTGATTCTGCCCCATGGTGCCACGGAGGGCGGCGGTACTTGGAGCTGGGGGCGGGTGGGGTGGAGACGGAGGGGGTCCCCTCAAGGGGCTTCCTCAAGCTCTGCAGACCCAGTTCCTCGGTCCCACGCCCCCAACCCTCTTTTCCTGACTACCTGCTTCCTCTCCCTCTTGGTTAAGAGTCACCACATTTCAAGCTGCACACGGGTCAGGAATTCTGGATTGAAAAAGAAATCCAAAGGAAAAGGAATTTCTTCTAGGCTTGAAGCCGGTTTCTTTATGTCTCTACCTTGAGCCCGCATGTACTCTGCTGGCTAGAAAATAGATCTTTTCTCTGCAATTCCACCATTAAAGATGCATTCCTTTCTGTGTGCCCCTCTTAGAACATCTTCCCTTAGACAGGTACTCCTGCCCTCCGGTCACCGTGTAGGAGGGAGAGACAGAATACAAGACA
This sequence comes from Phoca vitulina, assembly GCF_004348235.1. Classification (NCBI taxonomy): domain Eukaryota; kingdom Metazoa; phylum Chordata; class Mammalia; order Carnivora; family Phocidae; genus Phoca; species Phoca vitulina. Next base: position 1,208,705 of record NW_022589783.1, on the reverse strand, counting down.
TAGCAAGTGACAAGGTGAGCCCAGGGGGCTGGGGCTGTGGCTAAGGGGTTTGGTGTGGTGGGGGCTGGGGCGCAGGCTCCCATGCTATGTGTCGTGTGAGCACGGCGGTGCGGCGGGGGGGGGGGGGGGCCAGGGCCGGGGGGGGGGGGCTCCGTGGAAGGGGGCGAGGGGGGGGGCGGGGGGGGGGGGGGGGGGGGGGTCCAGGGCCTGCACGTGGGAGCTCCGTGGAAGGAGGCGAGTGAGGAGGCCGGGCAGGTGGACGGGGTGGGACGTGATGGATCTCGCAGGCCACGGGGAAGAGCCGAGGCGGACACAGGAGGGCCTGCCCGCACAGCCGCCCTGTACATCCTGCTTGGAGACACGGCAAGGAAAGAAAGCCCTGAAGTCGAAAGGACACAGTCATTCTCTAGACTTGGCAATGGGGGCTCCTGCGTTCTCTGGATGAGGGGCGGGCTGATCCCGAGCAGCCAGGAACAGGACCCTGGGTCTGTTCTCAGGAGGGTGATGAGAAACCACCCATGGCACGGCACCTGGAGGTCATTCAGTGCGGACCTTCACGCCCGCGGGGACAGGACGCACAGCGTGTCGGCGGAAGGAACGGGCACGGGTGCCCCCCATGCCCTGAGACGCGGTCCCGACCCGCAGTCAGAGGCGCCCCTGCTGTCTGGCTCTCAGCGCTCCTCTCGCGCGTTTCCTTAAGGGCTTCCAGTGGGGAGCGCACGTCGGCGCGGAAGCGAGCCCCTCTGCTGGCTACGATGCGTCCTTGTTTGCGAGCGCGTCGTGTTCTCGAACAGACGGAGCAGTTCCTGCGCCATCTGCAATCCATACCACAGAAACCAAACTTGGGGGCAGTTTTCATCCTCAGCTCGCGGGGGCCGGAGCTGAGCCGTGGCCACCCGGGCACAGAACACACCGGGACAGGCCAGGCCCTCCCATCCCCTCCGCCTTCCCCCTCTGGTGCCGAGGATCTGAGCGGGCACCTCCAGTGGCCCGGCCCCTGGCTTCTCCCCCTGCCCCACCACGCCCCTGTGCCCCCACAGAACTCCGTCCCGCACGCCACCCCACTCCTGAGCAGGATCTGGCCCTCCTGGGGCTCTCCTTCAGGCCACTGGGGAATTCTGACCTAGGGGTACAGCCCCAACTCATCCAGATGAGAGCAGAGCTTATACTTTTATTTCCCCATTGAGTTCTTCTCTCTACAATTCTGTTATATCCTAAAAACACTTGAGACATAGGAGAAGCTTGGATACCTATGCCAAATTCTATCTATTTGTAACTCAGCGGTGGACATCCTTCCCGTGCAGAATTAAATAAATATGACTTACAACGTGATCAGTAAACAGCTTTAGGATTTATGTTTCTGGTTTTAGAAAGACCCAGATGCTTGAGTGGCTGCAGCAGCCTGGGCACAGTCCTGGTCACTTTGGGATGTTCAGACTCTGCCTCGTGACCTGGAGTCTGTGCGAGGAGCAGGAACGTCGGGAGGGCCCGGGTGCGATGTGACGTGACCCCCGGCGAGGGAAGGTCCAAGGAGGCTGGAGCCTCACGTGGCCGCACATTCCCCCAGCAAACAGTCACTGAGCACCTACTGTGTGCAAACTCCACTCCAGAGGGCATGCTCTCTCCCTGTGACCCACATGTGCTCCGTCTGTGTGCATGTGGTGTTGGGGCGTGCCGAGGGGGCGTCCCTTCTCCAGTCATCCCGGCACCTGACCCTGCCAGCACTGTTTCGATGCTCTTGTCTCACAGAGGGAATGAAGGAGGTGAACGAACAGTGTCTCATACGCAAAATGCCGTCATGGGGCTGGATGAGACAGGCGGTTTTCTCACAAGTTCTTCCCCGCCCCCTCTAATGTGTAAGAGGCAAAAGCACGTAGCCCACCCTGTCGAGCTCGGGAACGCTGACAAGTCCCACTTTCTGCCTCTGCTGGAAGCCTGACTAGGACTCGGGGAGGTGAGAAAGCCCACACCTCCCGTCTTGGGAGGGAGGGACAGTGGGGGGGGAGAGGGTTCTCCATGTGGCCCAGTTCCTGCCCTCTGTGGCCACTCCTGGTGGGATGCGTCTGCCGGGGGCGCGTCGCTGAGGGCCGTGGGCAGCTCTGGGTCCCCCGCCTCCCGTCGGGGGCTCTGGTGGGGTGCATGTGTGGGAAGGAGTGCCAGGCCTGCGGTGGCCCTGGACTGGCGTCTGGGAACTTGGCTCAGGACAGTCCCTGCATTGTTAAGGGCCATTTCATCCCTGAGGCACCAGCCGGCTGCTTTCTCTGGGAATCTGGAATTTCTTTCTTTCTTTCTTTCTTTCTTCTTTTTTTTTTAGAGAGAGAGAAGGGGGAGGGGCAGAGGGAGAGGAAGAATCTCAAGCAGACTCCACACCCAGCATGGAGCCTGATACAGAGCTCGATCTCACGACCCTGAGATCATGACCTGAGCCAAAACCAAGAGTTGGATGTTTAACTGACTGCGTCACCCAGGCGCCCCGGGGAATCTGGAATGTCTATGGTCGCGGCTGGTCATGGTGCCCGTGGGACCAGCCGCCCTCAAGACCCTGGGCTCGGGGCATTTCAATATGGCGCACAAGTTGCTGCATCTTGTGTGGGGAGGTACGCGGGGGTCAGGGAGAGCCTGTGTGGGGGGGTACGCGGGGGTCAGGGAGAGCCT
>NW_022589783.1:1201476-1206040 GCF_004348235.1 Phoca vitulina | reverse complement strand
GGGGTACGCGGGGGTCAGGGAGAGCCTGTGTGGGGGGGTACGCAGGGGCAGGGAGGGCCTGGGGGGGGGGGGTAGGGGGGGGTCGGGGGGGGCCGGGGGGGGGGGTACGCGGGGGTCAGGGAGAGCCTGGGCGTCTGCACACAGACCCCTCCAGACTCACCTGACGGGCCTTTCTCTGTGCAAGTGTGTTGAGTCCTGCTCACAAATCCCCCAACGCCCCACACAACCCCTCCGGGGCAGACGGTGCCCCAGGGTCTGGCCTTCTCGGGTGTTTGGGTCGTGCTTAGAGATGGGGGCCGGCGGCAGGGTCACTATGCGGGGCGAGGCGCCCACACAGTGGAGCCTGGGGAAGAGCAGGGGGTTTGCAGCCACAGGGACCAAGGTGAGCCAGAGAGCTCCCCAGGTCCTGTCCGCATCAGAATTACGGGCCACGAGTGCACGGACACAAGGGGCAGCAGCCGAGCGATGACCCGGCAGGAAGACACCCCAAGCTCTATGCCCTCCCCGGCCACAGGGCCACCTAGGGAACCACACAGGCCGGGGCCACCACAGGCGGCACGTTCCTTAAGGAAGCACGGACACGCACATGGCTGGGACCCGAATGGATTCTTCGTTTAGTTTTGGCATTTGTCCTGCTGTCCGGTGTGGGGGAGGCCCCTTCGTCTGCACACGAGTGTGTGCGGGGGCATCCGGGCCCTGATGCACACGGCAGTTGTGATTTACAAAACACCGGCTGAAGGAACCCTCCAAACCCTGAGAAGCAGACGCACGTCTGGACCGTCGCCAATCACAGCCTGATCACAGCCGTCCGGCGGTGACTCCGCCTGGCTTTCCTGGAGGCGAACAGGGCGGTGAGCCTTTCCCTGTCTGACGCACGTGGGCTTCCACTTCAGCTTGGTTCTTACGACTACTTCTCCCAGCCCGGAGCTCCTGGTGGTCCGGACGGGCCCGTGCGCATGGGCTCTAGGCCGCTGCTGGATGGCTCCCGGCTGTGCAGCCTGGGCTGCGCTCTGCACAGATCCACCTGTCCCTCTGGGCGTTCCCACGTCTGGAAGCTCTGCTCCCGGCTGGAGCGTGGGCTGGAGCGTGGGCTGGAGCGTGGGCAGACCCGCGGGCAGCAGGTGTGTGCGGGACATGACCGGGGGCCGAATGAACGCTGTTGGTGCTCCGGGAGGGAACGACGGCGGCGGGGGGGGGGGGGACCAGCTGCCGGGGGTTGAAGGTTAGCACAGGGTCCCACACTTTAAATGGCCCATGCTTTCCTTCAGCAAAATACCCCATTTCCTTCACTTTGCCAGCATAAAGCATCTTCCTTCCCCTCCAGGTTAGCGTGAATACGGTTTTAAGGGCCTCTACCACTGCGCATGTTAGGATCCCTGCCTCCTCCCAGGGTTTCCTGACCCGATTCGTGCTGAAGGCAGATCAGGAGGCTCCTGGCTTGGCTTAGGGTCTGATACGTATTTAGATGCAGGTGCTTCTCAGCGGGTTGTGTGCTGAGATTACTTGTTGGCGCTGGAGAGGGATGAGGGGTCTGAGGGCAGGTTTTGGGGGGGAAGAGCCTGTTTCTGGGACACACGGGAGGGCTTTCAGAAGATGCGGCAGCCCTGGAAGGCGGGGCGGGAGGGGCTTTCTGCAGCTGACCTTGTCTGGCACACCCTGCCCCTTCCCCCACCCCAGGGGGAGCCATGGGACCGACTGACCCCAGGCCCGAGGTCGGAGAGGCCACAGTCCCGCCGCCCCTGGCCCCTGGGGGCCTCTCGTCTTGCCCCAGGCTCTTGGGATCTGCATGCAGTCAGATGTGCTGAACAAAAATGCCTTTAAAAAGCAAGTTACTGTTTTCTCATTCAGAAAGAAAGATACACTCAGTGAAGAAAACCTGACAAATACCGACAAGCATAATAAACACAAATTACTTGTGAACAGCGTGGGCGTTTCTGTGTGTTCCCTCCCAGGTCTCTCCGGCTTACACGCACACCCACACCACGTGCACCTGCTCCCAGCCACCTCCCCGTGCGTGAGCGAGCACAGCGGCCGTGGTCCGCCGGGCTTGTGAAGCTTCCAAGTAACGTCCGGGTGCAGGCCGGCCGCACGGTGAGCTTTGTATGAGTGTTCGTCAGCGTGCATTTCCCGCTCAGGCCGGGGAGCCTCCTGCCGGGGGGAAGGAAGCCCACGAAGACCGAGAGGGGCCACACAGCCCCCCGGACGTGCCCAGGGAACGCCTCCTGCCGTGTGAGGACAGTCGTGCGGGGCTGTCTGCGCTTCTCATTACTGGGTTCAGGGTAACTGTTGTAGCGAGAATGCCATGCAGGGTCACCTCGGCCACCTCCACGGAGCTCCCGGCGCACGGCTCCTCCCCCCTCGTTAGCAGGGGCGCCCGCCGCCCGCCTGCCGTGGTTAGGGTACCGCTGGAGGACTCCAGCCTCATTTGAAGGGAGGCTCTGCAACACGCAGGGAAGAGCCCAGAGAGAGAGAAACGTCAAGGATGAAGCAAAGAGAGGGCCTGCGACTCGCCTCATCTCAGCAGGAATCCGGGGCCGGGACAGGCCGGCAGCGAGCCGTGAGGGGCTTCCCAAATGACCGGTGGGGGCGGGGCTGGCCCCGTGCCTGCCCTCCCGCGGCTGCTCCCTCTGCTTTCCCCTTCCCTCCTTTCTCTTTCTAGCATTTTCTCCTCAACATTTTCCTCTCTTGCCAGACGCAGCCCAAGCCACGGTGGGGCGGGCTCCTGGCACCCCAGGACAAGTCATGCCCCCAAAGGGGTGAGTCCGGTGACGCAGCAGGATGGGGGCAAAACCCGGCCAGGCCAGCGTCACGAGGCAGCACCACCCTAGCGGTGACGCAGGCGAGGTCCCCACACACGCCCTGTGTCCTGCCCCGGCTACCGCCCTCATCCCGTGTGGACACAGCTTCGCTCATTAACGGACGATAATCTGTGATAACGCAAATGCAACGCCTACCACTAAATCTTGAAATACAAATGAACACTCCTTTACTGCTCTTTACTCTTCCTCTTTAATTCTGCTGCATAACGTAGAAGCACGGCCAGACGTGCGGAATAAAACGTCTACCCGAAAGTCCGTTCTTTCCAACCGTTGCCAAGGAAAATGTTCTAATCGATAATATTGATACATAGTGGCTTTTACGGCGTTAAAGTACCTTCAGACGAATCTTCACAGCACAGTACAAAATGCCCCAATTCAAACCAAACTAGAATAAAAATAAACTCGGACAAGAACCACCAGGGGAATGAAAAGCCACAGAACAGAAGCTCAAAGGGAGCAGACCAGCGAGTCCCAGGTGAGGCGCGTATTCTGAGCATCCTTCTGAGGAGCAGGTGAGGAGGACAGTCAGACATGGGGAACCCAAGGCTCCGTCTGTCCGTCTGGCCCAGATGACGCACTAACACTCACATTTGCCCACGGGTGTCACATTCCCTGCCGGAAGCCACAACTCGGCGTTTCCACCTGCACCGACCACTCTGCTCCTCTGTGAACCAACAATCACAAACACAGCACTGAGGGCCCATGACCCAGACTCCCCAGAGGTGCCCCAACTCCTGCTTCCTGCCAGGAATGGCCCCGTGGGGCCGCGTGCTCGTGGGGAGCACACCGTCTGCCTGGTCACGGGTCCCCAGACCGTCCCTCCCTGGGGTCTTGGCCCCTCAAGCAGATACCACTTAGAAGCAACACTTTCTTTTCTTGGTGGCCAGGATGCAGGATGTAAAACCGTGGACCCGACCTGATCAGGACACCTGTCGGGCGTAGGTGCCAATGCTACATGGAGAGTGTCAGAATGTGGCTGACATTCGTGAGGGACTGGCGATCCTTCATGCCTGGCTTCCGTCGGGGGCAGCCCAAGACAAAGCGCACGTGCCCGTCATGTGCTCGTGAAGGCGTGTTTCTCATCTGCCCAGAAGGGGAAGGACCGGTTTCGCTGGGGGCCTGCTCCTGGCCCTACTCACTGGGCCCACGTTCCCATCCTGCTGGGGCGGAGAGACCCACCCCAAAGCACCCCTCTGACCCGGGTCAGCTTTGTTCCCACCAGGCCTGGGAGGAGGCGGGCAGCAAACTGTCGTGTGAGCTTGCCTTCTCCAACAGCCCACCTTTGCCTCTTAGCTCTGCTCCAGGAGTCCCAGAAGCTCAGAGACAAACCCCAGACTCGAACGGGAAGGTGTGGGGCGGAGGGAACCTGGCCGGGGGTGTTCTGACCTGTAGGCCATTGTGAGCAGGCCCGACTCAGCATTTCCTGGGTCTCCGCAGAGGAAGGTGTCAGCCGGCTGACAGACCGGGCGGCCGACTTAGTTCATGGTTAAAAATGAGGGATGGGCGTCCCCCTAAGCAGGAGTCTCCGGTTATGAGGAAATAGCTTGAAGCTGTTACTTGGATCTACCCCCAAAGAAACAGGTCATGTGGGCGGATGCAGTGGGTTGTGGTGCCTGCAGGACTCTGCATCCCGCCTGATCGGAGTCTCAGCCATGAGCGAGCGGGGCTCCACGCTTCTCGGGAGCCTGCGGAGGGGAGCACAGTGGGGAGGGGGCACGGTGGGGAGGGGGCAGGGTGGGGGGGGG
>NW_022589783.1:1187911-1201376 GCF_004348235.1 Phoca vitulina | reverse complement strand
TCAGGGTGGGGGGGTCAGGGTGGGGAGGAGGCACGGTGGGGAGGGGGCACGGTGGGGCAGGGGCACGGTGGGAAGGGGGCACAGTGGGGAGGGGGCACGGTGGGGAGGGGGCACGGTGAGGAGGGGGCACAGAGGGGAGGGGGCAGGGTGGGGAGGGGGCAGGGTCAGGGTGGGGCTGGGGCACGGTGGGGAGGGGGCACGGTGGGAAGGGGGCACGGTGGGGCCGGGACACGGTGAGGAGGGGGCACAGAGGGGAGGGGGCAGGGTGGGGCTGGGGCACGGTGGGGCAGGGGCACGGTGGGAAGGGGGCACGGTGGGGAGGGGGCACGGTGGGGCCGGGACACGGTGGGGAGGGGGCACAGAGGGGAGGGGGCAGTGTGGGGCTGGAGCACGGTGGGGCAGGGGCACGGCGGGGAGGGGGCAGTGTGGGGCGGGGTCAGGGTGGGGCTGGGGCACGGTGGAGAGGGGGCACAGTGGGGCGGGGGCAGGGTGGGGAGGGGGCAGGGTGGGGCGGGAGCACGGTGGGAAGTGGGCAGGGTGGGGAGGGGGCAGTGTGGGGCAGGGGCACGGTGGGGAGGGGGCACGGTGGGGTGGGGCCAGGGTGGGGAGTGGGCACGGTGGGGCGGGGGCATGGTGCTGCAGGGCTGAATCAGATCCGCTATTTCCAGAAACTCTCCTCAGACAGATGCCCACGGAGAACAGAGGTAATGCTGGGTTTTAAGTGAGGAACAGCTCTGTTGAAATTAATATTAATTAAAATGGTCAATGTTATGTCTAAAAATAGCTTTCAAGGAATGGTCCATGCGCAGTCAATAGGTTCACCATCCCACGGGGAGCAGGCTTGTCGATGGACGGCTAACTGCCTCGGCTGGTGCCCTCGGCTGCGTGACTTCTCACCAAACAGCTGAGGATCAGGATGCATCTCTGACCGCTCACCAGGGTGCACGGAGAGCAGATGGAATAATCTTCATTTTCCGTCCAATTGCCTTATTTCTTGTGTGTGGGGGGCTCCTGGTCCCCTGGGGACATTCCTCGGGGCAGATCTTGTCTTCCTCACACCCGCCCGTCCCTCTCGCCGGCACTTAGAGCAGGATGAGGAGAGACAGTGTCCACCCCCAAAATGAAGTTCTCGGGTAGGCTCGTCGCCCCCAGGCCCCACCAGCTAGGTGCCAACGAGGGGCAACCGGCGGAAAGACGGCTCCAGCCTGACCCCCGAGGGGCCCCGTCAGATGGACAAATGGGGGCAGACATCCCAGCGGGGGCACCTGGGTCTGGCGGCCAAGAGCTCGGACACCGTGCCCATACGCCAGGGTCCAAGCCTGCTGGGCCACGGCCGAGCCCCCTGTGCCTGTCTCCTCACGGTGCCGTGGGCTCTTCCCTGTCTTGCAGGCCTCGATGACAGCATCTTGGGTCGGGACAGGGCCTAGCACAGAACAACCACGTGACCGTGTTGCATTTTACCCGAGCTTGAAACCCAGAAACCCCAGCCTGTGTTCCGAGAAGCCGTCCCCCTGTCACTGGGCCCTGGGACGCCTGGGACACGGCCAAGCTGTGGCCCTCCAAACTCCCACCTGAGGCCTCGCCCACCATTACACCTGATGAGTGTGCATCCCACCAACCAGTCGGAACAAAACGTCTGTTTACCCAACCGGCTAAGACGCTCCCTTCCTCCAGGCCCTGAGCACAGTGCAGCCCGGCCTCAGGATAAAACCCCGGGCCTGCGGGTCACATGGGCCCGCCACCTGTGTCCCCACGGGACTTCTCTGACTGCGTTCATCCCTCCCATGAAACAACACCCTCGCCCGCCCTGCCCTCGCCCACTGCTGGAGGCCGGCGGGCCTCGCGGCCGGAGCAAAGCGCCCCACAGCACCACCCTGCCCATCGAACCCAACCCTGCGAGCCCAACCTCCCCCAGCAGTTCAAGTCTCTCCTTCCAAGTCCACATCGTGGTTTATGTGGCGCCCTGTGCAAGCGTTCGTCTTCTTCAAAGCAGAGCGACAGCCCACACATCCTGACCAGGTGGGCAGCCCTTTCTGTGTCCGTTCCTGAAGTGCTTATAAACGCGAGGCGTGCAGGGCAGTTCGCAGACACGGTCCAATCAGGCCTGGCCTCCGCCTGGAGTCAAGTGTGTGTTATTTCACACGGTCTGAGGCTTTGTGGTGAGATGAATTTGCACTAACCTGAGCAGTGATCCCACTTCTTCAGTAAAATCCCGGATGCCCTCTTGTTTATTGCCTGGCTTCCCGTCACAGAACGCGGTGCCGATGTGCCGGTAGGAGCCGCCTGGGCCGTGCGTGTGTGGGGGGGCTCGTTACTGAGTCGCTCTCTCCCAGGCTGGTTTCTCACCTGCAGTTAAATCGTCACTTCTTCCGTTTCTGTGAAGTCGGTCATCCGTGTTATTTCCGCCCCGATAGCCAGCCTCCTGGCCACCTCCGATCGCCCTCCTGTTCACGTGGCTTCCAAGGACCCGCACACCAGCCTCCAAGGAGATGCCACAAACCTCGTCTGCAGCCCCGGTCTCCCCCAGGCACAGACGGGCCTGGACTCCTGGGTGGGGAGAGCAGATACTGCCCCGAGCACATCGTGTGACGTGCGGGTCCGTTCGCCCTGACCACCTGGTCCGCACACCTCTCCCGCCCTGAGTGGGGCCAAAGGCACCCGCTAGTGAGCCGCTCTGGAGGGAGGCTGGTGGTGTGAACTCAGGACCGGAATATAACTCATTGGTTCATGCAAGAATTAAACTCACGACCCGGAGCTCCAACCAGCTGAGCTGAGTGGGTGAGCTCGGCACCAGGAGCCAGAGAGGGCGGGAACCAGGGCCCAGAAGAGAGACGGCAGTCATGGGACTTGGCTCCAGGCCTGCACGCGGGCCCCCCCGGGCACAGACTGCTCAGGGTCGGACCCCCAGGCTCCTGTGTGATTGTCACAGGGACAGTGGAAGCAATCTGGGAGAGAGGCACGCACGGGAGGGACTCATCCGCACGCCTGTCCCTCCAAGAGAGAGATACCAGTTTCTGTACCAAACAAATTATTCGGAGGACGACCACCTCAGAACCGACCTCACACCATCCCGTCTACATTCAGCTCTTCTTTCTAGCACAGCTGTGTCCAGTTGAGACAGAGGAATCAGAGGAAAGCACAAGATGCAGATAAAGGCTTTGTTTTCTTTCCTTCGAGGGCAGAGGTGCCGGGGCGGGGGTGGCGGGGGCAGGGGGGAGATGCTGGTTTTTCACGGACAGAATCCTCCGCACACAGCGGCGTCTGCCCGTGTGGAGTCGGCGTTATTTATGTGATTGTGTTACTATGAAGTGTCATGATGGGAACTTCCAGTCAGACCCACGAAACCCTCGCGGCGCTCTGGACACACAGCCCGGGGGCTGCCTTCCACGCAGGTCGGAGCCTGCTGTCCTTGGACTGGCTGGCCTGAGACCGGCGGACAGGCCACGACTCCGAACACCCCCGTGTTTACCTACTCGAGTCTAAAACAATGTCAGTGATGGGAACGCCACTAATTCAGGACGCCCTGTATCCACCCGACGCACGCCACAGCCAACTGCTCCGATCCGTAAGCAGTCATGCTCACAGGTAAGATCCCAGCACCAGCTCAGCTACACACTACACGCCTGGAAGGGCCACAGCGCACCACGTGTGCCCACGTCTGACTTAGGGAGGCATTCACGGGTGCACCTCTCGAGACACGCTGCAGTGTCTGCTGGGGTCTGTTCACGCCTGCAGCCCCCGGCCTGGGCACGGCCCGTTTCCATCCAGGCCAAGAGGCCCCGTGTCTTCTAGAGGCCCCGGGGCTGGGCTGCAGGCCGAGTCTGCTCTCCCCTCCCTTCGCAGAGCGAACGTGCGGCCGACACCGGTTTATTTCCTACACGGCGGGAGTTCAAGCCTCCCAAGTGGAAGACACATAAATGTAGAGAAGTTGGGGTATTTTTAGTCTCTCTTGCAAGGAATATTCCTAAATTCTGCTTTCTGGGCAGGACACAGGGCTGCTAATTTTGGAAGGCACCACACACGTTAGTGGCCTCTGGCCCTGAGTGGCTCACGGTCTCACAAGCTCTCAACAGGTGCGGGAAAGGCGGCCTGTAGCAGAAAGCGTACGGGACCAGGTGTCCGCAGGCAGGCGCCGACCCCAGGGAGTCTCCATGACCTGCCTGGAAGAGGGCAGGTCGGGCCTCAGAAGGCTCTGCGTCCTCCACTGTCCACCCCTTGCCTCTCTGAACAGCAGGAGAAGCCCTGCTCCGTGCTGAGGGCGGCACTTACGGAGCTGAGGCCCCCTCCCGGAACAAAGACCCCTGACCATGCGGGAGCAGCCTCCGCTTGCTGACCCAGACCCCAGAGTCGGTGGGACCCCAGTGTCCGGGGCCACACGCCGGTCCCAGCACAGGGAGGGGGCACGCAGAGAACACGGCTGATGGAGGTCGACGAACCTGCTGCGTGTGGGCTCCGGGTGCAAAGTGGCCAGACCAGTAATAGGGTCAGGATATTTTCGAGAGTCCGTCACATTGACAGGTGACTGTTTTCTCAGAGGAAACTCTCTCCTCCCCAGACCCTGACCCTAAGTCAGCCAGCTGGGCTTATGCGGAGGCGTTGGCGGACGGGCCAACAGCAGGGTTGGGGGGGGCCTGGAATAAATGCAGTCTGACCTGGGGGCGGGGCCGGGGATGGGAGTCGGCCTTTGACCTTGGCTGATCAGGACGAGGACTGCGTTGAAGGGCCGACCTGCGTGTGTGTGCATGTGCGTGCATGGGTGGAGGGTAGGGTCACCACACATGTGCGCGCCAACGGTGCCCGGCTCCAGAGCCCACCTGCCCCTGCGGGTCCTGCACACCTTCCAGGGTGGGTGGTTCTAGTTGGGTGCAGACGTTTCTGCGGGGGGCTTGGTGAGCTCTGTCCCTGCAGTCTGGCTTGCAGGCGCGAGGTACAGAGCGGGGAGCAGACAGGCTTGCTGGGGTGGCGGGGGGTCGTGGGGCAGCCGGGGGGTCACACTCTGGAGCCGACAGCGAGCCTGCTGCCGTGGCACCTGTTTCTGTCCCTGACGGCACGCCCCGGCCCCGCGCTGTGAACGCGCGTCCGCAAGCCTGTCCTCAAAAGCACCAGGGCCCTGGTGTCGACGGACGAGTCTACGCCGCATCTCTGCCAGGACGGACGGCACGATCTTGGCAAGCTCCCTGATCTCCACGTTTCCGCTTCCCTGTTTATAACCGGGCCCCTGTAATAGCTCTCTTACGATGTTCTTGTATGCGCTAAATAAAGTCGTAGCTTGGTGCAGCACCAGCAAGTGTTGAATAAACATCTGAAAAGTGGTGGGAATAGTGGCAGGAACAAGAGGTCTGTTGTGCTAAGTTGAGCGGATGTTTAGAGATGATGCCCCACGCGCTGCCTCGTTCACAGCTCTGCATTCACAGAAGCACCAAGTGAACCTCCCGGCCGGCCGGGGCGCCCACTCGGGGTGTCCGCGAGCCGCCCCCCGCAGTCACCCATGGCTCGCTCACGGTCCCTGGGCTCCCCGGCCCACCCCGGCCCCTTGCACACGTCTGGCAGCTGGTGGAGGATGGTGCAGGGGCGCTGCCCAGCCGCCAGGCTTCCCCAGGACCAGAGCAACGCTCGCACACCTGGGTGTTGGGCAACGGCCAGCAAGCACCCTCTTCACTGCTGTAGCCGCGGCACACGCATGGGGTGGGGGTCCCAGGCGCGGGGCAGGGGGCAGACCGCAGGGGCACATGGAGATGGCCCTGGGCTGAGGGACGGCCTGAACACAGCCGACCGGGGAGCCCATTCTGGAACACAGGGGTGCAGGGGCGAGGGCCAGCCTGGCAAGGGGAAGCTTCAGAGACCCCAGGCCCCCGCGGGAGCCTAAGATGCCCGCCGCGGGGTGGCCACCTCGTTTGTCCCGGGGCAGGAATTGGGTAGGGAGAGACCTCTAGTACCACTGACCTGTGTCAGGCCCGGCTCCTGTCCCTTGGCTGTGAGGCCAGGACCCAGAGCTGGTGAGGCGACAAGACGCAGGCCCCCCGCCCGGCAGGTGGGAGTGGGCACCATGCAGGGGGTGCTGCCGGTCCCGCGCTTGTTCAACGTGCCCTTCTCGGCACTGCTTTCCTCCTCAGCCAGGGGTGGGCTGTTCCTCGGCACTGGAGCAAGCGGGACCCCCAGGCACGCACTCAGACTGGGCAGCTGCAGGGGGGACCCCACGAGAGGAAGCCAGCAGACAACAGCCAGGGTCTGGAGGGAGACGATCGGAAACAGGGCTCCTCTCCTGGCAGTCTTCCCTGGACGTGGATCCCCTGCCCCCCCAGCTCCTGGGGTGATGGCACCCCACCAGCCTCCTCTCGGGAAAACCTCTTTACTCACGTTCCCGAGGCTGGACTTGTCACAAGGGGACAGGGGAGGAGGGTCAGGGTTCACACCCAGGCCTGGGGTAGGAGCTCTGCCTCCTCCCGGCCCCGGGGCTACCCCCACTGCCGACCCTCCAGGGGCTCAGCCAGTGCAGATGGCAGCTCCCCATGAGCTGGAGGGTCCCTGATTTAGGGGAGGCTGGGGGGCCAGTCACGGAGTTCCCCAGGCACCCAGCAGCCTGGATCTGGAGCCCAGCACCAGGAGACTGGCACCCGGACCCACTCCTCTCTGTCATGCCTCAGTCTCAAAATCAAAGGCTCCCTCAGAAGACAGCTACTGTGACCTTTCCAGCACTGGGACTAGACCCCACGCCTCCAGCTCCTGGGGGCATCGCACAGTGAGACCAACTCGCCATATCCGATCTGCTTGGGGGTGCTCGCCGCAGGCCCCACGTAACTGCTCACAGAGAAGATGCCTGTTGCAGAGTCTCCACCTCGGAGGGCCCCTCAGTGGATGGCGGCCGGCCGTGCATGGCTTGGTGTCCTTCCACACATGCACGCACACACAGGTGCACACGCAGACACAGGTACACGTGCCTGTACACACACAGACTCAGGTACACACGCCGGTGCACACGCAGACACACAGGTACACGCGCCGGTGCACACGCAGGCACACACAGGTACACACACAGACACACACAGGTACACATGCCTGTGCACACGCAGACACACAAGTACACGTGCCTGTGCACACGCAGACACAGGTACACACGCCTGTGCACACGCAGACACACAGGTACACGCGCCTGTGCACACACAGACTCAGGTACACACGACAGTGCACACGCAGACACACAGGTACACACGCCTGTGCACACGCACACACAGGTACACACGCCTGTGCACACACAGACACACACAGGTACACACGCCTGTGCACACGCAGACAGGTACACACGCCTGTGCACACACAGACACAGGTACATACGCCTGTGCACACACAGACACACACAGGTACACACGCCTGTGCACACGCAGACACAGGTACACATGCCTGTGCACACAGACACACACAGGTACACACGCCCATGCACACACAGACACACACAGGTACACACCCCTGTGCACACGCAGACACACAGGTACACAGCCAAGGAGGCTGGACCAGGGCCATTTCTGTATTTCAGGCCCCTCCTGTCCTCCAGACCGCAAGGGCATTGGCGGCAGGACGCAGTCTGGGACGAAAGACTGAACCCAAAACACAGACGCTAACAGGATATATTGGGAACCAAGGCTCAAGGAGGTCACTGCCCGTACTGACCACAGGTGCGGCCTGGTTTAACGGACTGAAGCTCAGTGACCCTGGCTGTCCCGGCAGACGGCGAGTAGACGAGATGGCGCCATCCTGCCTCACAGTGGACGGCAAGGGCCACGCACAACGCTCCACCGTCAGGCCCCACATGCAACACTTGATGTGGTGGGCCCTCCTCTGCCTGCCCCGCGCCCTCGCTCGACGCTGGACGCCGGTCACAATGACCTAACCGCCACCTTCCATCGTCCCACGGCCACTGGGAGGATCTTTCCAGAGCACACATCTGACCATATCACTTCTACCTTCCACCTTCTAATATTTTTAGGAGCTTAAGCAAAAGGTCCAAATTCCTGGGCAGACTCGGATGGCCCCTCCTGGATGGGTCTGTCCTCCTGTTCCCTGGCTCTACCTCTAGCCCAAGGAGGCTCTTGACCCTCTGCCTCTGCTGTCCCGTGTCCACCTACAAGCTCAGGCCCCCCTCCCTCAAAGGCCTGCCCTGACCACCCCTCCTCCAGGCCCCCAAAGGCCGCCTGGAGACAGAATTCCCTCTTCTTCGGGGCAGGTCAGTCTCTTTTCCCTTCAGGCCCTCACTTGGTTAGATGAGGCCCACCACAGTGTAGGAGGCAATTTACTTCATCCTAGGTTCACTGATTTCAGTGTTAATCTCATCTAAAAAATACCTTCGTGGCAACATCTCACCTGGCGCTCGCCAAGCGTCTGGGTGTTGACCACATCTGTACACAGACGTCACCATCACGCTGGCCTTTCAGCCTCGCCCACCGTCCTTGCTGGGGGACACAAGCATTGCTCTCAGGACAGCGCTTCAGCACTGGGGAGCTCTGGAGTCAAGCTGCAGGGTCAGCTCTTTCTGGGGGTGTCCAGTCTGCTGGCCTGCGCTACAGTCTTCAGACTCGCTTCCCCCACAACTGCAGGAGCCAATGCTTTACAGTGAATCCCCCTCTCTCTCTGTTGGTCCTGTTTCTCTGGAGAACCTGGGCTCCTATGGCTGGTTTTCCCAGGACAGGTGATTGTGCCCACGGAAAGTGGCATCAGGCTTTACCGAAACACAGAACAAGTTGTTTGTAAATGGGAAAATTAATCACACTTTTGGATTAAAACACTTTCAGGTATGAAAAGCCAGTTCATTATACAGTAACTTTTTTTTAAAAAAGATTTTATTTATTTATTTGACATAGAGAGAGAGAGAGAGAGAACGAATACAAGCAGGGGGAGGGGCAGAGGGAGAAGCAGTCTCCCCACTGAGCAGGGAGCCTGATGTGGGACTCGATCCCAGGACCCCAAGATCATGACCTGAGCCGAGGGCAGACGCTTAACTGACTGAACCACCCAGGTGCCCCTAAAATACATTTCTAGTGAGAATCCTAGAAAATGAGTGTGTGTGAGCGTGTGACTTGAAAATTTGGTTCTGTAGATCATCTAGATTCAGGTCCTGGAAGAATAAACATTTAGGATTGGCCAAAAAATTGGGGGAAAGCAGAATGAGCAATCTGCTCTGCAGATACTAAAATATGTGACGAAGTACGGAGGTGCCATCACAGGGATGTGAGAATTCGCACGTGGATCCGTGGGATAGAATAGAGGGTCTGGAACAGATCTGAGCACACAAAGGGGCTTAGTGACAAAGGTGGCATTTCACACCAATGAGTAAAGAGGGAACTACCTGGTAAATACAGCTGGGAAAATGAAAATAAAGTGAGCCCCAGCACAGTCCACATAAGACAAACAGGTCAAGATCTAAATGTAAAAAATAGTGAGTTATGAAATGATTAGAAGAAAATATAAAATACTTGCTTATTTTGGGACTAGATTATCACAACACCTGAGCTGTTTTTAAAAATCCAGGAGTCTTAAAATGTTAATGTATCTTACGTACGAATGACTCCCACACATCAGTGGGGAAAAAAATAAGAGAAAAATGAGCGCAGACTATGATCAGGTAAATCACAAGAGAAGACACGTGAACAGAAGCAAGTACATAAAAAGATGTATAACTTTGTAATAATTAAAAAATAAAAAATGAAACAGTATTTTGCCTGTCACATTGACAAAAGAAGCTTGATGATCTCTTTTTTCATATACTGCTATTACGTGTATAAATCGGTACTTTTAGAGGGTGACTTGGCAATAAAAATGCACATTCTGAGCAAAATCATATCTCAAAACCTTCATAATCTAATTTGCAAAGATTACGGTGTAAACGCACATACCTGTGCAGGGACAGGGCAGCAAGCCTGCGACTGGGAACAGAAATCAGCCAACGAGCCAAGGGAGGCTAAAGTTTTCATGCCGGCGACAGGGAGAGCTGTCCAAGGTTCTGATCAGAGGGGACACCCCTATGCTCTTGCTTCTTGTCAACTGTTTTAAGCTGATCATAGGATAGCCGACTGCTAATTTCCTTTCGAAACCCAAACAAAATCCAACAAGAAATAACATTGCAATCCCACAGATTGACTTTTACGCTTGGAATTGGTATGGGGAGCCCAGACTCCTGGGGCTGGGGTGAGCTGGGGCGAGGTCAGTGGGGGGGACCCTCAGCACTGGGACTTCTCCGAGTGTGGCCGGGCTGGGCGCTATGCCATCTTCTCTTTCTGTTGGTGCTTTTCTAGAGTTTTTGAGGGAAAAGTGCACTTGCTTGCTTGACCTGGGGCAGGAAGATACTGACCCCGAGTGAGCGGTGTGGACGTGGGTCCTGAGAGATGGGGAGGAAGTGTGTTGGGGGGACAGGGCCCAGCCACAGCACCAAGTGCATGAGGTCAGGGTTTGCATAGCCAGAGGTGAGCTTGCCATGTGCTGTTCTGCAAGGCACGTTTGGCCTTGCCCGCCGAAGCTGGCCTCCATGGGGACCCAGGGTCCCCGCTGCTCAGGGCCCTACTCCCCGAACACCGACCCCAGCTCACACGGACAAAATGAAGGCAGCCCCTTGGGCTTTGTTTATTTTCCTAGAATCATCCTTTTATCCAAGAGCTTCCCTTGGCCTTTATGTTAACTTGGTAACAAAGAGTTTTAGCTATAACCTTGCTATGAACTTCAGCAATTCTTGCTTTTGCCATGCAGAAAACAGAATTATTATTCCAGGTGTTTTCTATTGCCAGACCATCTTTCTCAGGGACCTGCTCTTTTAAAAGAGGCCTGGCATCCGAGGGTCCCTCCACCTGTCACCTTCAAAGCTGGGCATCTCTGGCCTTGAGGGTCCTACCTCCCTGTCCCCGCCCCCATAATGGAGTGGCTCTTGGAGATGGCTCGCTCCTCACCTGTCTTCTGGAGGCCCTCAGCATGGCACCGAGACCCCCCAGGATCCCCAGCTGAGGAAGGGGCTCAGAGGTACCCTACATGGGACCAGATCCAGAGTGTGGCCCCCCATAAGCCCTTGGCTATCCCCTTGGCCTTCACCCACACAGTGATCAGTGATGTCCCCCTCCCTCTGGGCTGTATGTAGGTGGAGATGGATGAGGGGCTAGGGGCCAGGATACTGCTGCCTCTGGACCAGGAGCACCCACCCTCCCCAAGGACCCAGCCCCACCCTTGCCACCAGCTCAGGCAAGACCTTGGGGATCGCAGGTGCCCACTGATTGGTGTTTCAATGGGTAGATAAATATGCTCTCCTGGTAGCCACACTGCACTGAGACCTCTCTGCCCCACATTGGGGGTGCTGTGGTCCCCGTGGCCCCTGTGGCAGGGTGCTCCCCACCAGGACAGATGGTGTGACTTCCCACCAAGGAGAGCCACAGGGTCCCAGGGACCAGAGGAACTAGTGCTTTTCAGAGACGGCACGTGCTTGACACTTCCTAGGCCTGGGCTTTCCGTTTTAAAGCAGGGCTGGTGATTTACATGAGAAATCAATGAACACTTCTCAGTTCTAACCTCAGAGCTCCACTGGGGCGGATCAATTTCTCCGTCGTGCTCACACGGCCATGGATGCACTTTTAAAACCCATCTCTTTCCGAAAGCTGAGGCTAGGGACCTCGGTTTAGGATTAATCAACAGTGATGAGATAAATAAGTTTTATATAGATCTCTTAGGGTTTTCCCCCCAAGTCAGTGGACCCCCTCTGTGGCGTGCTGGTTGGGGTGCAGTGCTGTGACCGGCTCTCTGGGGGGACCTGGGGACAGTACCCAGCTGCGAGTCTTTGGGATTCGGAAATAGCAAACACACTGTTTTCACTGAAAGTGAATGTCACAGGTGAGTAACACTGCCAGGTTTTCTAGAAAGTTCAGCTGGTGCTTTATGTGAGATTGTAGACGCCGATGTCATGTCAAGGATGGTGGTGGTGCGTGTTATTTGGGGGGCTCAGCAGGCAGACACCTGTTTCTGGAGGTGGGATTTCACTCTTGAGATCATTCAGATGTATGAGAATCACAGAGTCACAGACATTTGGGGCAGGATGGGATCCGAGGGGCTGCCCAGCCACGGCTGGAGTGCACACCACATTCTCGGCGGATCGGGCGACGGATCCCAGTTGCCTTCAGAGACAGAAGGACGGCTTCTGTGGGGTCTTCAGGCATCCTTAGCGCAGCCCCGAGCCCTGCAGAGACACCATCACTGGGGGGTCTGGGTCCTGGCGTCTGAGCCCCTCGCGGGGACCAGCGCTCCTCTCCTTCCCCCACCTCCGGTGACGTGGAGCCTGAACCTTCCAGTGGCCCTGCTTCTGAGAAAGCACTGGCCCCGTGGGCACCTGTTGTTTGTTCCAGAGCGTTAGGAGCACCCGCTGTGTGCTGGGGCCAGAGAGACGAACGAGGCGCTGTGCCTTCCCGTTTATGCCCAGCACCGAGCCGTGGAGGCCAGTGTTCTGGGGACAGCTCGGTCGCCCAGGCCCCCCGAGGACCGCAGGCCTAGTGGGGGCCGGATGTCGGAGGCGGACACATTGTGTCGTCACTCCGGGCTGCTCCAGCTTTAGCAATTTACTTAATCTCTCTGGGCCTTGGTTTCCCTCTGTAAAATGGGGTCGACAACACCCATTTTACAGAATTGCTTGGAAGATAACCACACCGTTGGAGACTCTGGCCTCTTCCGTTTGGGGGGGTGGGAGCAGAGCCCCCCATTGGAGCCTCAGGGCCCTCCTGACGTGTGGGACGCAGGCAGGGCAACAGGGCCCACAAGCCTGTGGCTTCATCGGGGGCAGGGGACAGTCTGATGGTGTCTAGGCCGTTCGTAACCACACGAGCTCCCCTCCTCCTCTGTCCATCCCCCAGCTGCTCCTGCATGCGGTCCAGGCCGCCCTGCCTGCGAGTCCCCTCCTCCTCTGTCCATCCCCCAGCTGCTCCTGCATGCGGTCCAGGCCGCCCTGCCCAGCACCGGCCTCCTGGGCGGCGCCGCGGACAAATTACAGCCACGGGGGCAGTGGGGTCTCTCCTCCCGAGAAGCCCGCTGGGCCTCGTCCTGTTCTGAGGCGTCACTGCTTTCGTGACGGATGAAGCCAGGCTCCCCCTCTCTCTGCGTGAAAGGCAGCAATCGCACGCCAGGGTCTCCGCTCTGTGCACGTCGGGTCTCGTGTCTTCCTGGGTTATAGGAACACACGGTGAAAGCATAAAAGGGAAAAACCGATGCCTGATGCATTTTATCTTCTTTATCGTGTTACTAACTCTGAAGGAGCCCGAGGAGCCTGAAGACACTCAGCCTGAAAACGAAGGGGCTCCGCGGCGGCGTCTGCACCCGCCTCACCAGCAGAGGTCATGTGACCTTTCCCCGCGGAAACCTCCGAGGTACCGTCACGAACACCACCCCCTGCACCTTCCTGCAGAGACGTGCGGGCCCGCGCGTCCACCTGGACGGAGCCGTGGGGCCCCTGCAG
>NW_022589783.1:1173482-1187901 GCF_004348235.1 Phoca vitulina | reverse complement strand
AGATGTGCGGGCCCGCGTGTCCACCCGGACGGAGCCGTGGGGCCCCTACAGAGATGTGCGGGCTCACACGGCTGGCTCAGCGCCCAGGCCAGAGCAGCGAGGCCGCACCTCCAGGGCCAGGCTGGCCTGTCTCTACCCTCCCCGGGCGGACAGCAACTGCTCTGGACTCTGCCTCTGCCGGAGCTCCGGTCGCTGCCCCTGGGCCCCGCCCCAGGCACCCGTGGACGAGCTCCTCCCGCCAGTCATGGAGGGTGACCTCACGTATATGCAGGGAATCTGGCGCCACATGATTTTCAAGATACTGGGAACAACAAAGCAACATCTCCCTTATAGGATCTGGATTTCCACTGCGGAGCTTTCAGAGGGAAAGCTGCTGGGGTCCCTCCACGGGAGCTCCTGGGCCGGGGGAGGGCGTGAGATGGGAGGAGGCCGTGGTCTCCCCGGCCCTGGCCCGTGGACGTCAGCACCCAGCTCGTCCATCCATGGGACCCCCGTGCCCCTCACACCGAGGAGGGAGGAGCGGACATGCACAGGCCTCCTCCAGGTCGGTGCCCGGGGCAGTGGGGCCGACCTTCCTGTCCCTCGACCTTCCCGGTCTCCCAAGACAGATGAGCCAGAGCGGGACTTTACACGTGCCCTCCAACGCCCGACGCAGAGCTTTCAGGGGCTGTATGCAGGCACGTGAGGGCCCCCTGGGCCACAGAAAAAGAGGAAAAGAGAAAAAGAGAAAAAAAGATTCCCTGGATCCCAGGAAGAGCACTGTTGATGGAGTGCCAGGGGCCAGGCAGTGCTGACCGGCATTTCTCCCATCTTACTGCCGGCCTCCCATGTGCTTGGAAGAGGCCCCAGCTCGCCTGCCCTGTGGCCTCTCCTTCCCCGCAGGCTCCACACCCAGGCCGCCCGGCCAGTCCGCCTCTGCTCAGGTCCACCCCAGCCACTGCCCGGAGGCAGGCCGCCCGCGCCGCACAGCGTGCT
Organism: Phoca vitulina; assembly: GCF_004348235.1. Lineage (NCBI taxonomy): Eukaryota > Metazoa > Chordata > Mammalia > Carnivora > Phocidae > Phoca > Phoca vitulina. The sequence goes on along the minus strand of NW_022589783.1, from coordinate 1,186,926 downwards.
GGGCTCTGCTCAGGGGCCCCCGGGCCCGCGTCTGTGTCTCCACCACTTGGAAACCAGTGGGTAAACCAGTGTGGCCATCTCACCGTGTGGCAGAGTAGTGATTGGACAAAACCGAATCCACGTCACACTCTGGAACAGAGGGTCCTCGTCCAGGGGGTGAGAGGGAGTCGCGGACCCCAGACGACGCAGAGGTGAGGTCTGAAATCGCATACAGAATTTTGTTTGTGCATTTTCCTACAAGAGACCATGGCTTTTGTCTATGAAAGGGGTCTATGGCCTCTCTTCTCCCAAATTAAGACTCAGAACCACTCAATTAGTAAGTGTCTGATGCGCAGAGCCCTGGGGCTTTGGTGCTGGTGGTGACGCTATTCTTGGCTGGTGGTGACACTATTCTTCGCTGGTGGTGACACTATTCTTGGGAGGCACAAGTTACTGGAGACTGACCACAGTTTTTCCGTAGGTGGGAGCAGCTGCCCCTGTCCTGCTGGTCCCAGCTCTCCTCCAGGGCCTCCTGCCAAGGCCAAGTGCTGGCCCCCCAGTCTTGACCTGCCCCCTCCTTCTGACCAGCATGCACACTGTCAGACGGCCGGGGGCCAGGCTCCCTGCCCTTGCAGCCGCCTGATCCCTTAGGAATTGGCGAGGCTCCCAGAGGGGAGGATCTGGGGATCCGCTGGGGAGAGAGGCTCAGGCTCAGACAGGCCCGTCCTGCCCCAGGGTGGTGACCAGCTCGAGGGGCTAGAACTATCAGCCACCTCCCGGTCACAAGGGTGAGAGGCCCGGAGGCCCCTGGAGCTGTTGCCGAGGTATCAGTGAGACCTGACACTGGGGCGAGGCTTCTGGGCACCTCACCTGCCCGGGGCAAAGGGCCAAGGGCCTACGGCTCTCAGTGGGGTCACTGATGATGCTCATAAAGCCAAGAGGCAGGGCTGGAGGTGGAGGCTGGCCTCTCTGTGACGGTCTCCTGCCCCTTTGCCCTCCGGAAAACTCCAGCTTTGCGTGGAGAAGGGTCCCCGGAAGCACCGTGGCTGTGAAGGGAGCACAGAGCCCACACTGGAGGGGCTACCGTGTGTCGTCGGCTCAGGACGGGGCTGAGGGCAGACTGCGGGAGGGGCCAACCTGGATGGGGCCACAGCACCACGCGCCCACCTGGCCTGGCTGCAGGAACATGCCCAACACAGTGACAGGGCAGGTAAACGCATACCTTCCAGGCCCGGGAATAAGGCTTTCACGCAAACCTGAGGGGCTGCCAAACCCCATCAGTTTTCCATCTAAATGATGTAAATATCCCCGTCAGATTTAGGACGGAGCGCTGGTCACTAGATCATCCTCCCCCTGCAAGTGCTACGGCTCTCTCTTCCCCACGGACTTTGCTTTCAGCGTGCGCTCTGGGCAAGCTACTCCCTCTTCACTAACAGCTCACGCCTTTTACCAGCATAGCAGCATCGCTCGTGGAACTTCAGCCGGGCACGTGTGTGCCCGTTACACGTGGCGCTACTCCTCCACCAGGGAACCGGGCTCCTCCCCGGCGGCTCTGAGTCAGGAGCTTTCTCCGCCTGCCCACCTGCCGCAGACTTCCGTGCCTGCTTGCCATGCTCCGACCTCTGTGATCCTCAGGTTCCCGGGGGAGGAAATGGAGCCGAGCCGTGCCGTTTCCCTGGCGTGTGCCACGTCCATGTCTGGGGTGGCAGGCACCTCTGCTCCTCTTCTTGCTCTGACCACAGACTTGCCTGCTTTCCATTCTAGTCTGGGCTTCGACCCGTAGTCAGGTGCGGCAGGATGGGTTTCTGACTTCCCGACTCACTTTTGGGAGTGGGATACCTAGCCATCCCCTCCAGAGATGCTCCCCCAGCCCTGGTTAGCGTCACAGATGAGGGTCCTTGTAAGTCGGAGCAGAGACTTTTCAGGAGACTAATGCACGGAGCTGCTTCACGAGAGGCATCGAGGGCCTGTTTCCCTTCCTCACCTCTTCCAATGCGATGTCTCACCCCGCACGCGTCACCTCTAGCTGGAGAACGCCGGCCTCCTCTCTGCCCCTCCTCACAAAACCCATTCCTCATCTTAATGATGCAGAGGAGAGAGGTATTTACACCCTATAATTAGAACTTCATGTTCACTTTATTAATTACCTCCTTCCGCCTCGCCGATATGAAAGGAATCTGGGCTATAAAGTATGACAGACTCTTCCCGACCTGATGTTCCTGCACGTGAGAAGTCGGACCAGCGGGCTGCCGGGGGGCTGAGAGGTGGGAGGGCTCGCCCGCTCCCCGCGCTCCAGCTGACGCCTCTGGGCGCGTCAGCTCATCTGCAGGGACGCGTCTTCCCACCGTGCGTGTCCTTGTCTCCAGTCTGTCTCCTGAGAATGCAGCCACGGAGTAGACGACCAGCCACGCCATCCATGCGGCCGGGGCACTGCCCACGCCCTTCTCCTCCCATCTCCCAACGTCGTCCAGAGATGCCACCACACAGCCTGTGACCTCCCGTCCTTCGGGTTCTTGCAGTCAGCCCGGGGTCCCAGCCGGCTGTCCTGTCCCACGTCTCACAGGGTGGCTTCCCCTGGCCCGCACGCCGGCTCTCCCTCTGGAATGCCACACCGGAGGAACCGGGCCAGGTCTGCCGAGCTGGGGCCTCCACGGCGGACAGTGCCGGGGCTCCTCTGACCGGGGCTCCTGCCCTGCGCATCCAGCCCCGCCACACCCCTGCAGGTCCTGCGCTTGTCTCTGAGCACAGGCTCCCTCCCTGCCCACCACCACGTGCTGGGGAGGGTGCAGTTCTCGCCCCAAAGGCTTCCCGCCAGGGCTCCCCAGACCGCGCTCGGCCCACCGTCCTTCTCCACCACGTGACCAGCCCTCGGCTCTGTCTCTTCCTCCCTTCGGGCCTGTGACGGCTTGGCGCACGGCGTGGACAACCTCGCACGCAGTGCCGTGTGGTTGGGGCAGAAGGTCCTGTGACCGCATGGGACGCGCACCGCGGGAGAGGGGCGGTCAGGGTCTTGTTCAGAGACTCCGCATACTCAGCAGGGTGGGCTCCTGGGGGCCGGGGAGCTCGTAGACGCACGCACACCCGGCAGCACCTCATGTCTTCCCCTCCCTGGGCGGGAGCGCAGCTGCATCGGCCTTGTGCAGGGCTGGAGGGAGAGGTGAGGCCAGCCGCGGGGAGGGGGCCTGGGGGCCTGGATGCCGACCGTGCCTGTGGCCTCAGGGGTCTTCGGGTTGTTCCGTGACTGCCTGCCCCTCACTGCCGCCCCTACTGCAGGTCCTGCTCTAGGAAATTATGGGAGAGTGCAGGTCTATGGGGGCGGCAGGGGAAGTGACCTTGAGATCCCAGGGGCAGCGGCCAGGGGCCGCAGACCCGCTGGAGCAAAGACCGGGTGAGCCTGCTGCGTGCTCACGGTGCAGGGCGAGGCTGGACTTGAGACCACACTCCGACACGGGGGCGCGGCCATGTCAGGAACCCCTTGTAGGTCAGAGGGCTCCACCAAGGCCACTCTCTGGGCCGGGACCCGGGCTGCCTGCTGGCCTGGGGTCTAGTCTTTCCCTCAGGCTCTTGAGATCACCTGGATGCCCATCTCTGGCCTTGATTCCCTCTCTGAGCACAGAGTCTGTGAGAATGTCCTGAATGTGACTCTGTGGTCCTTCCAGAGCCGACCCCAGCCCAGTGGCCCCTCTCAGCACGTGGGATGGCCATGGTTCACCCAGGTGGTCGAGCCAAACACCCAGGGCTTCTGGTTGCCCTGTCCCCACCGCACAACAGCAAGTCCCGTCCCCTGGCCAACCTCCAAACTCACATGCGTGTGTCCCTCATCCCCCGCCCGTGGCTGACTCGGGTCCGGCAGAACGCAGCCTCAGGGCCCTGGCAATGGCCTCCCGTCCCCGGCTGGCTCGTGCTTCCCGCGTCCCCCCTGCAGCGACCGTGTGACTGTTCATAATCAGCATCCTGACCTTGACTCCAACATCTCTGTCGGCTTCCCGTCCTGGGCTGCGCAGCATCCAAAGTCCTTCGTTGCCCAGCAAGCCTGGTGCCTGCCTTCCCCTGGTCGTCAGCTTGGCCATGTCCGGCCCCAGCTCCGTCTCTTTTCCAGGTGCGCTCCCTCCCAGCTCGCTCGGTCAGCTCAGAGCCTCCTGAGGGGCATCTGTGGCAGCTTCATCATGCGCCGTCCAAACCTTTCCCTTGGCTTACTTGCGGCCTGAGCTCCGGGGCGAGCCAGGTCCTACGAGGAGCGGCCCCCGGCCCTGGCCCAGGCGTGCACACTCGGAGGGCAGGCCGGTCATGCAGGAACCCCCTGCGTACCTCCGTGGAAACAGAGTTTGGCTTTTCAGCTCTTCCATCTCATTCATTTAAACTTTAATCAACACTTTGTTAAAGAGAGAGGGTTTAAAAAGAGCAAACTTCAACTCTGGAGTGTCCAGCTCACAGCCTGCCCCTCTCAGGGGTGTCTCTGGGCATCTAATCTGATCATGGGATCTGGTACAGTGCTCACTGCAAACCAGAGCTGAACCAAGGGCAGGGCGATGGGGCTCCGCTCAGCTGCTGGGCAGGCTCCCCGAGTCTCCTGTTTGGGACAACAGCGGCAAACCAGGATGAACGCCCTGCTTCCTCGTCTCCAGGAAGAACTGTTGTGATTTGTGCCCCAGGGCTCTTTATGTCGCGAGGATGTGTCGTGAGAGTCATTCGTTATTCCGTCCGAGGGAGAGGTTATGCTCCCCACAGACTGTCTTTAAAGTCAGGCCACACGTGAAAACAGCGAGATCCCCATTTCTGCCCCACTGGGCTGAGAAGTCTGTGGGTGGCAGAGCGGAGGAAAAAACAAATGTTTTTTAGGCTGTTTGAAAACAAACATTATCTCGGAAGAAGGAAAGAACAACCGTCTTCAAGCTATCAAGCTATGCCAACCATGATTTAGTCTCAGGGAGCATTTGACGGGCTGATACAAATCATGTTTGAGGAAATCCCTGGGAGGCAGCTCGAGGACAAGTGGGGTCCGGCGTCCTCTGGAATAGAAAGGAGACCACCGGCCTAGAGGGGGAGAAAAGCACGCGGGGAGCACTCGGTCCTCGGGCTTCATGTGGTCCCTCCAGAACTGTGTGGCCTTATCAGAACTCGCATGGTTTTCTTGTAGCTAAAAATCATACAAATTTACTCTCTTACGGCTTTGGAGGCAAGAAATGCGACACAGCTTCACTGGGCCGCAGTCCCGGTGCTGGCAGGGGCAGGCGCGCTCCCTCGCAGCCCCCGGGGCTCGCGCCCCCACCTCGGAGCCGCAGTGTGGTTTCCTCAGACTCTTCCGGCCCCTGGGCTCTTCTGTGCGGCGAAGGGCGCTAACCACGAGGTCTGTCCTCTCAGTGAATGCAAGTGCTGTTTACTCTAGCTCGGTGCTGTATGGCAGGTGTCCAGAACTCACTGCGCCCACTGATCAGGAACTCCCCACGTCATCCCCCGCGGCCCCTGGCCGCCCCATCCCCTCTTGGCATCTATGAGCTGGATGACTTTAGATACCTCTCATGTCAGTGGTACGACGCAGCATCCGTCCTGGTGAGTGGCTCACTTCACTCAGCGCCAAGTCCCCGAGCTTCGCCCTGCTGTCCACGGTGCGGGATCTCATCCCTTCTCAGGGCTGAATGGGATTCCTCTTTAGCCATTCGTCCACTGGTGGACATCAAGGTCGTCTCCACATGCGGGCTCCCGTGAGTCATGCTGCAGTGGACGTGGGGGAGCAGAGAGCCCTTCATGATCCTGATTTCAGTTCTTCTGGACTGGGATTCTGGATCACATGGTAGTTCTATTTCTTGTTTGAGAAACCGCCATGTTTTTTACCAGCGTGCGCTCCCGCCAACAGCACACCAGGATCCCCTTGCTCCACAGCCGCGCCCACACCTGTTGTCTCTCGTCATTTGATACTAGCCGTCCTGACAGGTGCGAGGTTTTGATTTGCATTTCCTGATGAACAGTGATGCTGAGCATCTTTGCACTTACCTGCTGGTCACTGGGGTATTTTCTTTGAAGAAGGTATCCATCCAAGTCCTTTGACCATTTTCAATCAGGTTACTCTTTTTTTTTTTTTTTTTTTGCTTTTGAGTTGTAGGAGATCCTGATGTATTTTGGACATTAGCCCATTATCAGATGTGTAGTTTGCTTGTATCTTCTCCCATTCCGTAGGCTGCCTTTTACTCTATAGATTGTCTCCTTTGCTGTGCAGAAGCTGTTCAGCTGGATGTAGCTCACTGCTTGCCAATCTTGTTGTTGCGGTTGCTTGTGCTGTTGGGTGTCATGTCCCAGAAATCATTACCAGATGGGTGTTGTAAAGCTCTTCCCCTATGTTTTCTTCTAGGAGTTTTATAGATTCAGGTCTTATATTTAAATTTTGACCCGCTTTGGGTTGGTTTTCATGGATGGTATAAGATAAGGTTCCAGTTTCATTCTTCTGCACGTGGCTGTCCAGTTTTCCCACCATTAACTGAAGACACTGTCTTTTCCCCATTGTATCTTCCTGGCTCCCTTATAGAAGAGTAGTTGACCACATATGTGTGGATTTATTTCCAGGCTCCCTAGTGTGCTCCACTGGTCTATGTATCTGTTATTAACCCAGTCCCATGCTGGTTTAGTTACTGTAGTTTTGTAACATACTTTGAAGTCAGGAAGTGTTACATGATTAATTGGCATTCTGGGCAGGTTTTTCATGACAGAAAAACATGTCAACTTTTCCTTTTGGTGTAATTTCTTTATTGCCAACTCGCATTTTCCTTAGACAGTAAAATAAATATTTCCTAAAAGCCCCTTGAGAGAACCTATTGAAATCGTTTGGTATAAACTTGTGCACGAATGAGTAGTAAGTGCATCCTGAACATACTTGGGGTTAAATAAAAGATCTCATTAATGGAAACCGAGAAACCTTGCAGTCTGGGATTTGCTGAGACATACAGCTGTAAGCCCGTGGCTTCTAAGTATTACATAACCCCTTTTCATGCGCAGACCCGTCTTGCTGGATGGTGCTCCCACTCTTATAGTTTGGTAGCCCCTAAAAATACCAAATATCCCAATTCACAAAGCAATTTCATAACACTGGAAATTGCTCCCAGAGAGGATTTTAAGTTCCTAGCTAAATCAGCTCTCGATGAGGCCATGCTGCACATGGGTGAGTGCTCAGGTGTGCACACGCACACACACACACGTCTCACCCCAAGCCCCTCTTACCCTATTAGGTGGCCAGGGGTGATCGTAGACACCAACAGCCCGTCAGTCAGCCAGAATTTGAAGACTTTCTCTTTACAGTGGTGTTTTTTTGCAGACAGGTTGTCACCTTTCTCCCTGACCCCTGCCCCCAGTCCCACCTCCAGCTCCCAGGTCTGAGCCTACCCAGGGGTGAGGACTCATTTTTCTCCCTACTGTGTGAGTCCTGGCAGTGACCCACCCGGAGATACTGTGATTCACGCTCCCTGTGGTCATATTGTCTTCCACTGTCCTGGACCTCACAGGGACCAGAGGCTCCTTCTGGACAAATTATCCCAGTGAGCTGCGGGTTTGGAGTGCCAAGTACCTAGATCCCTTCCTCCAACTCTTGGAAACAACCACAAAAGCCACAGGAAACAGCCCACAGCCGAAACAATGCTCTCAGATACGTTTTCCACTAAAACCAGAAAACTGCAAATTCCAAAGAGAAGAAACATCTTTCTCTAATATAAAATTATTAATTCCCCTCTCCTATAGTGATTTTCGTAGTATGAACCTGGAAAGTCTTTTTTAGACCTTGTTGTTTCTTTAAGAAGCAAAGAAAAAAAAATAGCAGCAAATCAAGGTCTGAAGAAAAGGAAATGGATGTGAGCTCATCAAGAATGAAAGGTAGCTTATTTTCCAATAGCTTAGTTAAAAGTTCAAAGCACATTTTTCTTACCAATTAGGCCAGAGTAAAATTCAGGCAAATGGGAAAGGAAGAAATAAGGTTTTAAAACACACAAAGAATATAAATGGACAACAAGGAGGAAGATCAGATGTTTGGGACATGCACCAGACACACGATCCTTGGCATGTAAGGTGCATTAAAATCATGCTTGGTGCCCGTGGATGGTATCCTGGCCTTGTTCACTAGTTAAGGGGTGGGTGGGAGGAGGACTTGGTTAATATGCCAGGAAGAGGTAGATCTTAATTAGCTCAACAGTAACTTCAGCGAAAGGACCACATTTGGCAAAGCAGAGCAGAACAACTCAACTGGGAGAGACACAGCTAAGTGAGAGACCCAGGGCCGTTCCACTCCAGGCGACTGCACGCAGAGGATCTGGGGGGGCCTTTTCAAGAGGGTGGCAAGGGCCCGGTGCGTCTGGTGCACGCCGCCCCGTTTTGCCATTCTGCGAGGTCACCGTGGGCTCCCAGACTCTGGGTTTTGAGGGCTGACCTCTAACCCAGAGCCGTCCCCACACAGGGAGGCTCCAGGGCACAGCCCGGGCAGATGGTGGTTCGTGTCAGTTCCTGATGCCATCTCAGTGCCCAGGAGAGATCCGCTCACGTCCCCACATGAGGAACAGAGAACTGTGTGCATGTCGGGAAGCAGGATGCTGGAGACCATTGTCTGTGCATGTATGCATTCACACGCGTGTGCAGCTCCGTCACACATACACGTGCACGTGTGTGTCCATGCACACAGGTGTGTACATGCACGTGTATAAATGTACATACGTGTGTGTGTACGTATGAAAATGTCTCAGTTTTAGCACTGAAAGTCCCCTGTCCTGGGAACCTGCTCAGCCCCAGGCAGCCCAGGGTGGCCAGGGCCACCAAACCCCAACAGGAGGGTCCTAGAGCTGCCCCAGCAGACGTCCCAGCAGCTGGACGGCCTGACCTCTGATGGTGACAGGGCCCTGGTTGCTTGGGCTCTTCCAGCGGAGACTCCCCAACCCGTTCCTCCTGCGGCCACCGCGCCGCCCCCCTCCCCGCCCCCAGCTGCAGCTCTGAGGGCCTAACAGCAGGTCGATGTGTCTCTGAAGTCTTAGCTTTGATTTTAAAATTGGTGTGGATTTTTGCGATCTGCTCTCTAACTATATATGTTTTAATATCTCTAGAGGTGTTTTAGTATCAAAATAACTTTGCCCCAAGTTTTTACGTTAAATCGAGGTGTCCATCCTCTGCTGTTCTTTGACTGGTCAGCCCGGGGCTGGCCCCCGAGTCCCCAGTGCCACATGTCAGCCGTCCGGGTGCCGTGTGGGGATGCGCTCCGTGAGAAATGCCCCTGTGCTGCCGGACTCACAGAGCTCTGCGTGCAAACCAGCATTTCACACACTCGGAAACGGCCATGGACGGAGAAAAAGCAACAGGTGCTTCTGGCTTCTGGCCAGGCGCCTGTCAGAACAGAGTCCCAAGGGCAGTTCACAGCACGGAACCTTATCACGGGGCTCAGTTCCCTTTCCAATCCCCGTTCCTCCACTTGCAGGAGGCAAATCCTGATTCAGTCCCAATTTAACGCACCGCACGCCCAGTCTGTGCCCCCGAGGCTGCTCGCCGCACAGTCGCCTGCTTTTCTCTGGACACCAGCACGCTGGCCCCTGCTGCTCGAGGTGCACGGGGTCGGCGGGCCGACAGCCCTTGTCGGTGGGGGGGAGGCACCAAGGCCCTTCAGCCTCAGGGGCCTGCACCAGGGAAGCCAGGCTCCCCGTTCTTCCTCTCTCCCAGACAAGCTCAAGTGTGCGTGGGCAGGCGTGGGGGCAGGGGCTTTGGGAATAACGAAGACGACGGATATTTAAGGAAGAGTGATGCATCTCAGGCGCCCTGCACGTGCCTAATTACTCACTGCTGCAACTATTCCTCCTGTCAATTCTGCTAAATGAGTATCACAAGTCTCATTTTTAGAATACAGATAAAATACAGCCCCTCTGTTAAGAAAGGTTAATAAGCGTGCCCCAAGTGATGGCTTCTAAGTGGGGACTTACACTTAAATCCAGATAAACCGGGCTTGCGAGCCGTGCTCATTGCGTGCGAGGTGCGTGTGCTCTTGTGGAGGGGACGCCGCGCGGCATCAGCTGTGGGCAGGGCCTGCCGGCCGGTGAGCACCACAAACACACGCTAACACCCCCCACCCCCGGGAATGAGTCAGGGTTCTGGGGGGAGCTACGGGCTGAATGGTGTCCCCCAAATTCCTCTGTCGAAGCCCTGACTCCCGGCACCTCAGGATGTGACCTTATTTGGAGACGGGGCCTTGACAGAGGTGATCAGGGTAAAGGGAGGTCAGCGGGTCACCCTTGATCCCACAGGACTGCTGTCCTTACGTGAAGATCAGATCAGAGAGCAGGCGTGCACGGCCGGATGACCGTGTGATGACACGGGAGAACACGGCGGTCCACACGCCAGGGAGAGAGGCCTCCTTACGATCCTGTGTTCCAGACACCACCTGGGGGACAGTCCCGGTCCCCACCCCACGCAGCATCCCCGGCGGTTCAGAAATGCGCCAAACGTCCTGGTTTCCGTTGTTCGGCCAACCGGCTCGTGCCCTCTGTGTGCTGGCATGCCCCGCCCAGGAGGACAAGTGCGTCAGCGCGCTCCACCACGCTCTCCTCATCTGCAGAGCGGGTACGGCCGTCAGGGTTTCCAGGAGGCTGATAGAGGCGGTGAGCCCAGAAAGCACTATCCCAGCACCGGCGAGCTGGGCGTGAGTGACGGCAGGGTTCTGGGCGTATCGTGCAGTAGCAGGCAGGTCAGACCCGGGGTCCCGGTGTTCAGGACCCCGTGAACACAGACCCACGCCCCGCCAGCGGGTACAGCCACTTGCCCTGACTGGCTCTGACCGGCTCCTTCAGCAAGCCCACCCGCATCAGGGGACCAGGGTGGGTTGCATGGACCCGGGAGCAGGAATTCTCCGTTCACCAGTAAACCACAGACCACGTTCCTGGCACATCTGGGAACCGAGAGAATCACCTCTAACCCTGGTCAGTGTCTCCACCAGGCGGCGAATCATCAGCAAAGACATTCTCGTGCCCTCCCTGCCCCGCCATCTCGGAGCCCGGCAGCAAACCCCAGGATTCCAGGTCTCAAACCCCTCCTGTGCCCACCCGGCCAGTGGGTCTTCTCTCATCGGACTGCTGCTCTGGGCCCCCCGCGAGCCGCTCCCGATGCACCAGCGGGGTTGTCCCTCGACTCCTGTCCCCCTCGGGTGTTGACCCACACCCCGAGCTAGTGCATCTGAGCCTTAGCTCCTGACGCCCCCACCTGCCCTGATGGTCCCCCATCTCCCAAACCTTTCTCGGAGGGGCCCCCAGAGTCCAGAGCCCCCCCCAACACCGGTGGCCTGTGCCGATCCTCCGTTGGGGCCTTCGCTTGGCCTTACTGGACCAAGCAGAGAACGGCTCCTTGTGAACCTGCAGGACACGCGGCCAGCAGCTCTTCCTGAGCTCGGCTGGTGGCAGAGGCTGTGCCCCCAGGGGCTGCTCTTCTCCCATCCCGAGCACGGGGGTATTTTCAACACTGGCTGCACAGGACGGCCTGAGGGCTGCAGTGACCCTCAGAACCATAGGGGCCGAGAGAGCCCCCAGGTGGGCTGGCAGGAGCCCCGCAGGGCAGCCCCCCGCCACAGCCGACCCAGGCGGTACTCAGGCGCTCCAGAAGGGACCCCAGGCCGTCCCGAGTGCGGGGCAGAAGTCTTCATCTGTCCAGCCCACCCTGGGTGCCCAGGCCCACAGCAGGCAGACACATGCCGAGGCTTTATGGCCAAGGGTGTGGATTACCTTTCCCAACTTCTCAGCCTCCTCACCAAGCCTTCCTGCTATTTCCACCAGCAGGACAGGTGCCTCCGTTAGCCTGAGCCTTAGCCCCCGAGCCACGCGTCTCACTGAGAGGAGAAAGGCCCGTGGGACCCTTCCTCCGGCTCCTGGGAGGGGGCAGAGCCATGCTCCCGATGGGTCACGTCATCCGACAAGGACAGCCCTGCAGCGTGCGGGATGGCCAACAAGACCAGAGTCTGAATTCCAGAGACTTCACTCGCCACGGTGAGTTAGAAGGACACCCTCCACATTCCCCGTGCATGGCATTCATGCGAGGCTGACGGAAACTATTTGGAGTTTTCCTTAACTGTGAAAAGGGAGAACTTGCCCGAGAAAATGGGGGACGACGCTTTGGCTGGGAGACTTGCAAGCAGAAGGGACGGGAGAAGGCCTGCAGGCTGCTCCGTGTTCCCTCTCTCTTTGCTCCAGTGTCTCCACACAATAACCAGCTACGTGGCCAATTTCCAGGTAATTTATAGCAAGGGAGGCCTTAATTTCATCCATCTGCCCTCCAACGGGAAGGAGGCAGGGGTCTGTGGAAATAGACTGAACTCCTGGAAAAGGGAGCAAGGTTTTTACTGTCCTGCTGTTTCTGGGTTGAATTTCCCTGTGGAACCAACATTGTGGAGACCGGGTCCTCCCCAAATCCAGCTGCCTTTCATCGTGCTTGGAAGTCACACGTTCCACTCCCTCTCCACCTCCACCAGGCTGTTCCAGTGGGGTGCCCGCCTCTGAATGGACTGTAATCCTAACGGGGGCCAGCCGGGCGGCGGAGGGGCCCTGACAGGAAGTGACGGCAAAATCCACGGGGCTTGGCCACGTGCCTGTGGTTACACGGAGCCTGCAGCCAGGACGCACGAGCCCCTCGGGCGCACGCTGTAGTGGGTGAGTCATCATGGAGCAGGTGGTGACCGTGTGGGCTGGTTAGAAGGGGACCTCCGAGGGAGGCCCAGCCCCACGCAGCTGCGGGCCCCTGTCCGCGGGCCCCTGTCCGCCGCACCCACCTCAGCACCGGGAGGGGGCAGGGTGTGAGACTGAGGAGGGGAAACTGCATGGTCCCACCGGGGTCACGGACGCGGGATGTGCTCAGGCCCACGTAACAGCGTACTGGGCGATCGTGAATAGAAAACTCTTCAGCAGCAGGGGAAATCTGAACAATTTATTACATTTTGAGTCTCAGTATACAAAATCTGGTGAGCCCGCTTTTATAAGCAAGAGAGTTCAATTGCATGGAAAAAAAGTCAAGAGAAAATGCCTTGGGAGATAAGGTCACCCCGCTGCTGCTCAGGGGCAGGGTCGCAGGCGACTTAAACGACCTTCCCAGGGCTCTGAAGGGTTTCCCAAGGTCCCAGGAGGGGCACGCGCTACTTTCTCTTTGGACGGCACTGATGTTGGCGGCCACGGTGGGTGTGGAGGAGCGGACCTCTCCGGCTGCAGACCTCTCCGGGGTGCAGACCTTTCCAGGAGCAGAACTCTCCGGGTGCAGAGCTCTCCGGGTGCAGACCTCTCCGGGTGCAGACCTCTCCGGGTGCAGACCTCTCTGGCTGCAGGACTCTTCGGGGTGTAGACCTCTCCGGGTGCAGACCTCTCCGGGGTGCAGACCTTTCCAGGAGCAGACCTCTCCGGGTGCAGACCTCCCCGGGGTGCATACCTTTCTAGGAGCAGACCTCTCCGGGTGCAGACCTCTCCAGCTGTAGGCCTCTCCGGGG
>NW_022589783.1:1140612-1173472 GCF_004348235.1 Phoca vitulina | reverse complement strand
GGTGCAGACCTCTCCAGCTGTAGGCCTCTCCGGGGTGCAGACCTTTCCAGGAGCAGACCTCTCCGGGTGCAGACCTCTCTGGGTACAGACCTCTCCGGGGTGCAGACCTCTCTGGGGTGCAGGCTGGCACCTTCTCAGCTTGGTTGCCAGCTTGTCCACCACGGCACTGGTGGCTGGGCCTCCTGGGAGGGGACGGTTAAGTGCGTCCTGCACAGCATGTCCGAGGCACAGACCTCATCATTTTTTAAAGGAAAATCTCCGCCAGCGCCAAAGCAACCCTCTCAGGACAATTTTCCACAGGCCCCTAGAGACTGGAGGCTGAGCCAGAGATTCTGAAACTGGGCTTGGAAGTCAGAAGACGGGGTCGAAGCCCAGCACACACCAGTGCAGGGGCTTGGGAGGTCTTCTCTGTGTCTGGGGAACGGCACGGCCCCCCTTTCTCTGAGCCGGTGGAGGCGAGTGGAGCTCATGCTGGTGCAGCGCATGCTCAGGGCCTGGCCAGGGTCAGTCGTGGGGCCTTCCTCAAAAACCCCCTGCCTGTCGTTGGGGGCGATTGAGACACAGGGTGCTTCCTGCAGATGGGCTGCTGGAGACGGCCCAAAGCGGCAGAGCCGGAGACTCACCAAAGCGGCTCCACAGGGAGGCCCGTGCCAGGGAAGTCTGTGCAGGCGGCGCATGCAGGGGAGAGGGGCTGGGAGAACCGGGGCGGTGAATGCGCCGTGCTCCCGGGTGGGTGGGGAGGACACTGAACTTGGGAAATGAAGAAAGGCAGAGATGTGTGGCTAAAGCTTGGAACCGCGGGGTCCCGGCTGGCCCCACTCCAGGCGTCTGGAACGAACCACTGATGTGTGGCTTGTTTCTCCCTGCGGCGCCCCGGCAGCTGGGGAGGACAGCAGGGAGAGCCCCTCCCCACTTCCTGCGCCGTGAGCAGATCTCCCGAGATTCCAGAGCAGGAGGGACTCCCAGCAACTGCCCATCCGCCTTCCTCATTCCACCGGCGCCGAAATGTGCACCCTGCACAAAACTCGAGGCTCATCAAGCAAAGCAAACCCTGCTTCACGTCACACGGCTCACGCCGCACATTTCCCGGCTCGGAAGCCTCCGTCCCCGGAGCCCACTGAGCAGTCTGCACTCGGGATCTCCAGCTGCCTCTCACCTCTTGACGTGAAGGTCATCCAGCCGCTGTGGCTCGGAAAACGCAACCAACTTCCGCGTCCACACAGATGTTAGATCCCCGCTCACTGCTGCAGCTACCAGCAGGTGGGAGCCAGGGCTGGGGTGCGGACGTGGGGGAGGACAGGAGGAGGGCAGGAGGCCCTGGAGCCCGAGCGCGTCCAGCCTGCCCCGCGCTGACCGCCACCATGACGGTGTCCTGTCAGAACGCTTTCTGCTCTGAGGGGATATATTTTCTTGAATGAAAATTTGCTTTACAAACAAATATAACGGACTTAACGTTGTTCCAGAGCAGGACTGGCTCCTTTTAGAATGAAATCTAATTTGCAGACAACCAAATATGCACATTTTGGCTGTAAATGCTCCCAAGTTGTGACCTCAAGGCTCCGCCTCTCCGTCTGTGATGGGAAATGCCCCTGGGTTCAGACGCCGCGCTGGATTTCTTATCATCGGTCCACAGGTACTAAGCATGCTGCGCTAAGTCCACGCTGCGTGGGCCCATGCATGGCCCCCCCCACCTGCGGTTCCCCACGCGCTCGGATGCCCCATGGGACGGACCGATGCCCGGAGCTTGCCGCGCGCAGGAAGCTGGTGGAGATGGAAGGCCTGTGCCCAAGGATGCACTTGCAAGAGGCACCAGACGTGGCCGGGGTGGGGGGGCACCGGGGCTCCCGCATGCAGAGAGGTGCCACGTGCGGGGTCACAACATCGATCTCACGGCTGTCCGCCCTCCCCTCCCCCAGCACAGGCATTTCTGCTTCTTTCTTTGATCTCACGTACATGTGTTCAGATGGCTTATTTAAGTAAAACCCCGAATTCCCTCTTTGTGGGGAAAGGGTGTCGAGGCGAGGTGCCATCAATCAAGAATTGATCTGGCCGGGAAGGGAGGACGGCTCACCAGACCCCCCAGCACCTGCCCAGATGGAGAGGCCAGCACAACGAAACTGCTCCCGAGACGCGCCTTTACCCGGTGGCCTCGCACCTGCCGCAGACACAGGGCAGACCCCGGCAGTTGACTGCCCGGACCCCAGGGATAGGATTTGGGGGAAGCGGCCCCTCCCTGCCCGCTGACAGATCCCAGCCGCGCTGAGGCAGCCGTGGGCATAGCTCTGGGCACGGGCGCGGATTCAGCGGTCACGACCGCCCCCACTCCTGGAGCTGCCCTTGCAGGGGGCGCGGCTGTGTGGCCCCGTTCCGGCCGAGTCTCTGTTGACAGCGGCTCTGCTTGTCCGGGATCCCAGCCAGGGTCTCGTTCTTCCTGGCGTGTGGGGTAGATGTGACACAAAGCACCAGAGAGATGTCTTGTGTTCGCGGACGCTCGGGAAGGCGAAGCAACGGGGAGATCAGACGTGGCAGCTCAGCTCGGCTGCCCCCGTGGGTCACCTCGTGTGAGAGACAACAGACTGTCTTCATCGCTCACTCAGGTTCCATTACTTGTAGCCGAGAGCATTCTTAGTGGATATAGTGGGTGATAGCAGAATATTCGAGAAGCCTGGGAGCCTAACTAGGAAAATCAACATGACATTGATGACCATTGTGTGAATGTTGCCCTAGAAGGCGGGACAACCGAAATGTTCACACAGGAAGGTGCAGATGCCTGGGGCATGGTGCATGGCGTCAACCGAGCTGCAGGGGGCAGCTGCCCGGGGGACAGGGTGCCAGCCAGGCAGATAGGAAGCCCAGGGGGGCTTGGTGGGTGTTTCAAGAGGGGCATGCTGACCCCAGATGGAGACTGTGCCCCTCAGAGGGGCTGTGTGCCCCCAGGGATGACATGGTCTCAGTGCTCCTGCAGTGACCACACCACATGCCAGGTCTGTCCCCACGTGGCGGCCTACACCTCGAGCACACTCTCTGGTGGTCCTGGCCCGATTGTGAGTCAGAGTCATGGAGGTTTGTTGAAACGCCGATGGCCCGGCCCACCCCAGAGTTTCTCCATCGTTGGGTCTGGGGAGGGGCCCCGGGTCTGCACTGCTCTCAGTTCCCAGGCGATGCTGGTACTGCTGGTCTGGGGACCCACTGTGAGAACCAGCACACAAGCACTTGGCGCTCTCGAGGGGTTGCTCCTCCCTGTCCATGGGCCCAACGTCCAGCCTTGGTTCCACGCAGGCAGGGCAGAGTGCCTTCTGGCAGCACTTCCAGCCCCAAACCTCCTCTGTTTGCCCCCAGAGGCTTGAAGCCCGTAGTGCACTTCAGATGCATGTGTGCGCGTGAGGGAAACGTGGCCGCCCCGTCGGCAGGCCCTGGACTGAGGCCACACTCACACTGCGAGCACACGGCTGGGAGGACTTCAGGGCACATGCAGAGGGAGCGTGGGGAGGAACCAACACAGACGCATGCTCCTCGGTCTCGCACGGGCTGGCAGATCTGACCTTGTGGGGCCTCTGTGACGGCCCACCTGACCCACTCCGCCTTCACCCCTGCAGCTGTTCTGAGGGTGTGTGGGAAGGGGCGGGGCTGGCTGTGCGCGGTCCTGAAGAGGCAGTGAGAGCTGCCGGGGAGAAGGGGTGCAACTGTCCTGCAGGGCGTCTGTACCCCTTGTCAGAAATCCTTTCCCTCCGCTGTCTCTGACCGCACAGACGTGTCAGCAGAGTTTGCTGGATGGACAGAGAGGGGAGGCGGTGGGATGCCCTGTTCCCTGTGACCTGGACATGGGCTCACGTACACCTGCACACACACATCTCCTGTACACACATGTACACGCACCTGCACATACATGCACCTGCATGCACATTCACACACACACACCACCTGTACACACACACACACATGCACCGGCACACACGTGCACCCCACACGCACATACATGCACATGCGCACACATACGTCACCTGTACACACACACACATGCACTGGCACACAGTGCACCCCACACGCACATACATGCACCTGCGCACACATTTACACATGCACATACGTGCACACACACATATAAGCACCTGCACACATCACCTGTACACACACGTACATGCACCTGCACAGACACACATACATGCACCTCATGCACCTGCATGCACATTCACACACACATGCACCTGCACATACATACATACATGCACACACATACATGCACATGTGCACACATTCACACACACGCACATGCACACACACACATCACCTGTACACACACATACATGCACCGGCACACACAGGCACCCACACGCACATACATGCACCTGTGCACACATTTACACATGCACATACATGCACACACACACAAGCACCTGCACACATCACCTGTACACACATGTACATGCACCTGCACATACACGCACCTGCACATACATACATACATGCACACACATACATGCACTGGCACACACATGCACACACATGCACATGTGCACACATTTACGCATGAACATACATAACCCTGCACATAATGCACATATATGCATACACACACATACAAGCACCGGCACACACACACACACATGCACCTGCGCACACATTTACACATGCACATACATGCACATGCGCACACATTCACACATACACACACATACATCACCTGTACACACACATACATGCACCAGCACACACATGCACCCACACGCACATACATGCACCTGTGCACATATTTACACATGCACATACATGCACACACACAAGCACCTGCACACATCACCTGTACATACACGCACCTGCACATACATACATGCATGCACACACATACATGCACTGGCACACACATGCACACACATGCACCCGTGCACACATTTACGCATGAACATACATAACCCTGCACATAATGCACATACATGCATACACACACATACAAGCACCGGCGCACACACACACACACACTTTGACCTGGAGCCAGGCCAACCAACATGGAGGGGACTATGAGGCATTCACAGAGACCCCATGGGTGTTTCTGCATCTGAGGTTCCCACGATTCCTGAGCGCCGTCTTGGGGTCATTCATCATCCCACACGTGGTAGCAGGAAAGGTGAGAGCGAAGGCATGTTCTGAGCAACTGTACGTGGGGGAAGTGGCATCAGACGCTGCCGCTCAGGGCCGTGCAGGAAGGGAAGAGACCCCAACATGCTGAGCACCACTGTGCACCACTTATTTACATGTGTGGCCCCATCAGAGTCGCACGACCCTGCGGAGAGGCACTGGACAGCTCCCCCGAGGCCACGAGGCAGGTGGGGGGACCCAGACTCCACTCAGAATGGTTGGGCTCCACCCACCGTCCACTCGATATGGAGACCCCGCCTAGAACTGGAGCCCTGGGGGCCCCAGGGTTCTCCTCCTCCCAAGCACTGTGGTCTCAGGTGCCTACCCCCCAAGGTTACTGGTTAGTGCATATGATTCCTATGACATCTGAGGACTGATTAAGTTTCCAGATTTTTCTTTCACTCCGTGACTAGCATTCCTTTGAATTTTTCAAAGCCTGGATGTCCAGTCTGCCTTAAACAGTCAGGGGCTTGATGTTCTGAGACACAGGTTTTAGTTACATCAAGCTTTTCCTTGCGGTGGAAATGGTCCAGGGGCTGCAAGCCCTCAGCAGCCTATTCCTCTGAGGGCTGAGGGGGTGCGTCAGGCCCTCACTCAGCTTCTTCCTGGGGGCCCTGGGTGTGGGGCAGGGAGAGACGTCGGCACCACTTTTCTCTTTCTGCCCTCTCCAGAGATGGACGGCTGGACGGACTCAAGCAATGCTGAGCAGACAGAGCACAAGGCCCTGAACCCCCAGGAACCGAGACAGCTCTGCCACCAAGGGAGATTTTCTGTCCGTCTGTCCCTGGCATTGGTGCGTGGCGCCCACCGGCTGCACTTAGAGTAGAAGCTGACCACAAGTCTCTGTCGGCACAAGAACGGTGTTGGTGTGCGGGCTCCCCGTCAGGCTTACAGATGGGTCTCTGCCCTGGAGCCGGGACGTGACTCGGCAGTCTGTCTTGGGATATTAAGGGCAGAGAGGCTGTGTGACCGTCCTGTTCCCACAGGCTGCAGGCTTCCCGAGGACAGGTGTGCCCGGCAGGGTGCGTGCCGCTCCGCCCGGACCCGGGAATCTGCTGCCGGCCCATGAGCATAGCCACATGGGCCCTGCAAGCCCACGGTGGGCTGAGGGGCCGGGACTCCACAGAGCAGGCCGGGGAGGCTGCCTCCTGTCCCGGACGGTGAGGTGAGGTCAGAAGCTCGCGGACAAGCGGCAGGAGGAGAGCTTGCACGTGACGCTGGCTGCTAGGCTCCAAAGAGCCCCAAGTTCCCTTCCACCTTGCCTGGCGCAGGGGTGGTGCGGTGGGGGCAAACTTCGGACCGGGCTGCCCCGGGGGCTGGGGCCACTCAGGCAGCAGACTGCCCGAGTGCACAGGCCCTGAGCTGCACTGGGAGGACCTGGGGTCCCGTGACCTGACCGCCGTCCTGGACGTGTCCCTGGGGCCCCGACCCACCGCACCCCTACCTCCAGGCCACTTGGCCCGGGGAAAACAAGGGTTATTCCCCACCCCCTCTGCTGTGCTCCCCTTCCTGGGAAGCCCGGGTCTTCAGCTGGCCCACGAGCCCCCAGAAGGCACATCTCCCAGCCACGGTCACGGCTGACGCGCACCTGACTTTGGCTTGCGGGGCACAAGTGAGTCCTGCACGCAGTCTCGCAGGGGGGAGGCGCACGCTTCCTCCGCCCCGGCTACCACGCCGGCATGCGGCCCCGGCAGCTCCAGCTTCTCAGGGCCACACCGCTCTGCGCTGTCTGTGGCCGGCTTCTTTCTTCTCCCCATGAAATGAAAACAAGTCTCTAGCTGTTGAAGCCGCTATTATTTTGGATTTTCTGTCACACTCAGTCACACTAATCCTGACTAAATCACGTCTGTTTACCAGTAAATGGATTATCCTCTCAAATACGTCAAAATGCCAAGTCAGTTTCCAAACCACACCTGCGAACGCTTCCCTGTCAAGAGCGCGAGTGGAGAGCCCTGCCCCACGCTGCCGTGTCTTGGTTTACCGCGGGGGCGGACGCTAGCGGGGAGCTCGGGGCTCTCTGTGACGGGGCCCAGGCCGCGGCCCCTCTGGGCTTGGCAGGCTTTGCAGGCGAGGCGCCGGCCTGGCCGCCCCTTCCCGCTTCCCTTCCCCGCGGTCCTGTCTCGCTCCCAGGCGCTGTCTCGGGGGATCTCCAGGCCCCGGGAAACAAAAAGTAGCTTCACTGTGAAACGCTCTTGGCTCTCCACGGTTCAGGTGTGGGCAGGGCTACGGAACGCTGTCCTGTGCATCCGTCTCCTGTGTGTGCGAGGGTTGATGTAATCCCACAAAGAACAACACCGCAGCAGGTGCAACACGTACCATTCATTTGCCTGCCTGGCATGATCTGCGCCACGCACATTACTGTCCCCCCTTTAAAACTTGGGAGCCAGGATGGTGAGTCCTGATGCAGCAGGGGCAGGACCCGGGCATCCCATGGACCGGGTGGGGCCCAGCTTTGGGAAGTCAAAGATAGCCTTGAGATTGTGGGACACCGGAGTAAGCCAAGGCTGGTTTTCACGAAGCTCGGTGCCCGCACGCACCCTCCATGCGTGTGTTCAAGAACACACGTGATGCCACAGGGGTCCGTGTTAGCCGGCTCGGCGCCCGGGCCCCTCTGAGGGTTTTAAAGACGTGATCTGTCTCCCGTGACGCCAGCAACAGGCATCTTCCACCGAGGAGGACCTGTGGGGCCGTTCTGTCACAGCAGGCTTTGGGTCTCCGCGATGCGCTGCCACCGTGGCGTTCCGAGGTTACCGTATTCTCTGATCATGCTGGCTGGCTCGGAGGGTTTGGACCTAAATACTGCCCCAAATCCAACCCTAACACGTCTATCAACATTTCTAAAGAGTAAAAACCAACAAGGGGCGCCTGGGTGGTTCAGTCATTTAAGTAACTGACTCTGATTTCGGCTCAGGTCATGATCCCGGGGTCCTGGGATCGAGTCCCCTGCTCTGCGGGGAGCCTGCTTCTCCCTCTCCCCCTGCCTCTCCCCCTGCTCGTGCTCTCTCTCTCTCTGTCAAATAAATAAATAAAATCCTAAAAACAACAAGAACGCTCACATCAGTAGGGTTCAAGGATCCCACGGTTGTCTGCAATCACCTTCTCCTCGCGGTACTCCCACAGCCCCTCTGTGTTCTTCCGGCAGACTCGAAGTAGGACGCCACGGATGGTTGGGGGCGGACAGAGACGCCACAGCATGCCCAGACTCAGGGCTGTTTGGTGGCAAAGCCAGGTTGATGCCCCATGGCACCAAGAAAGGACTCAGATCCGGGCAGCAGCGGTGGGTTCGCGCACCTCTCCCTGAAGAGGCACAGCCCAGGGAACTCAGTCTGTGCTGCGGACGCTCCCGGATCGCAGGCTGTGTGCGTGCCAGGCACCAGGGGCACCATGGGGAGGGGGACAGCCAGGGCTCTTTCCCAGGGACACACCCCTGACATCCTGGAACCTACGATCCTGGGGCACGCCGGCCCTGCCCTCCCCCGACCCTGGTGCTCTGGTTTGGGATTGCCCCTCTCTCACTGGTTTCAGAGGATCAGTGGCTTCTTTGGACTGCCCTTTTTGTTCATTTTTCTGAAAAAGCTTAAAGAAATGCCTCACGGGTGGGTGGACAGACCCTTACCTCCCCAGCAGCCGAGCGAGTTTCCTCCAGTGGGATCCACTGCTGGTTTGAGACCTGGGTACACAGTGTGATGGGAAAAAGCCTCATCCAGGCAAGGCCAGAGCTCACGCTCTCAACCCACCCAGTGCCTGGCGGGAGCTGCAGGGGGTCCCAATGCCTCAGTTTACCCCTCTGTAAAACGTGGCTGCACAGAACGCACGGAGATCCCTGGGGAGGCGGAGAATATACACGTGGAGTGTCAGCCTGCAAACTCTCTGCACCTGCCCGTGTCCTGGGCACATCCTGCCATGTAGACGAGCGTAGCTCCAGGGCCAGGAATGCTGCGTCCTAGACCCTCGGCGCCGATGGGGAGCCACGTGATCCCCACACGCAGTGGGAGGGTAGGGGAATGAGCAGGTAGCTTTTCCAGAACATGATACGGGTGGGCAGAAGGAGCCGTGAAGACACCGCAGACCTGGGAGCCCAGAGAGGCTCCAAGCAGCGCCGCACAGGCCGCGGGACCCCTGCAGCCAAGGCCCCGCGGGCCGGCTCCGCGCTCAGACTTCCTGCCGCTGCAGTCGCGCTGCGGCTGCTGGCCTGCCGTGCATGCGCGGGGTGCTCACCGACCCTCCCGGCGTGCAGGCCTGCTCTTCTCTGAAACGCGGAACGGGAGTAGCGACCTGGTGGGTGCGTGACGAGTGTGCGGTGAGATGACCCACAGGACATGGCTGCCATGCGCGCGGCTCGGGAGCGCCGCGGGACTGAGCCCATTTGCTCGCCGTCCGAGCTGCGCCGTGTGGGTGCCTGTCCACACCCCCGCGGGGCCCACGGGTAAGCAGCCAGACGCTCCGCGGGCCCGGTGTTAGAGCGCGGACGGCCCGGGCGCGAGGGCAGTATCTACACCGCTGAAAGCAGCTCACTTCAGAGAGCGGGCCTGCCGGCACCGCGTGCATGCGCCCCTGCTGGACAGGCGTGGCCCGTCATGTAGAGCAGGTCTGGCCCCCTCCTCCTCCCCTGTGAGGTCCCTGTCCTGCGTGGGGCTGGCCGGGCAACTCTGCTGGGGGCTCTGAGAACCGGGAGTCTCACCGGGTCCCTCCTGGCCCCAGAAGTTCTGGTCTGGGAGTCGGTCCGGAGCCACAGAGCCTCAGCCATGCGTGTGTGCGGGCGAGTGTTCCAGATCAAGCCCCAGCTGCCCACCTGCTTTCTAGACATCCTGACCCATTCGCGACCACATAGGGGCCTGCCCCCCCATCCCGCCTCCAGAAGGGAGCCTCACGACCTCGCGGGGAAAGGGTCGGCGCTGAGCCTTGCTGGGAGAGGCACCTCCGGCCCAGAGGCAGCCGTGTCTTCCCCTCCGGTGACGGCACCCATCCTATCCAAAATCCAAGTGTATTTTGACTGGGCTTTACACACAAAAAGCTCTTTAAAATTATCAAGGACTTTTTACAGGGTCTTACTAGGTGCAAGCCATTTATTTTCCTTAAACCAAACCTGAAAATATAGTCAAACCTGATCATTGCACATGGCCCTTTCTGGAAAGGCAAAGAACAGAAAGCCCAAGGGCAAGAGGGTGAAGGCGTGGGAGGGACCCTGGGGGCAGGAGCGTGGGTGACAGGCTCTGGGAGGTGCCCAGAGGAGGCCCTCGGGCTGGCAGTCCCTCCAGCAAGGAGGGCCCAGCACACGCCTTCTGCCGCCTTGCCGTCTCCTCACTGCTTCCGAGTCTGGGGGAGACCCAGGCCCCTGCAGGCCCGGTGCACTCGTCATTCACACAGCAAGAGCGAGAAGACCCACCGGGAAACGAAAGCTCAAGAAATGCCCCGTAGCTCGGTGCTCGCCCTCAAGCACGTTACGTAACCCCGACTTCCTCCCTCCTTGGATTCCACGTTCAGACGTGAGTTGGGACCCTGATATTCTGGGCTAAAAGAAGACTTGGCACCTGCTATCCCCACGTGGCACGTGAAGAACAGCGTGTCTGGGTACTTGCGTGTGTCCTGTCATTACCAGCACGGGCCCTGTGACGCCGGGCGTGCGTGGGGTCAGAGCTGATGGGACGGGGGATGCAGACTCTAGGGAGGTTCTCGCCAGGGGAAGTCAGATCTATTCTGCTTCTGTAGCACGAGACTCGCCTAGAGTGAAGGTCACACGAAGACCACAGACGCCCCCCCCCGGGTGCCCCGAGACGTGTGCACGGCCTCCCACAGCCTCAGGTTCTGCATCCGAGAAACGGGCATGACTTCACAGCCTTGGCGGGAGGCCTCAGGCGGGACAGTGCATGTCGAGTGCTGAGCTGAGAGCCTGGCTGAGGGTCAGCGGTGGCACCACCGGACGCGTGCATGGTGCCGCCGCCGAGACCCCGCGAGCATCACACGGCAGAGATGCAGAGGCCAAGGATCAGAGGGCCAGCTGCCTCCTCTGCAGGGTCTCAGCTGGTTTCCAGAGCCGCAAATCGACCCGCAGCGGGGACAGCGGTCGGTGGTCAGAGCGGAGGGGGCTCCACGGACACCGGGCGCCGGCTGGTCCCTCCCGGCAATGGGGCTGTGCTGCCCGCACCCCACAGCCCATCTGTAACTTCCTCCATCCAGGTGGCGCTCCCGCACGCCCACCCTCCCCCACCACCTCACTGCTCCCTCCCTGTGGGTCACCACGCACGTGCGGGCCACGCGGGATAGAGCGGAGTCCTGGCCGCAGGAGCTCAGCCTCGTGGGGGCTCAGGCCAGCCGTGGCGAGTGTGGTGTCCCGTGGCCGGGCACCAGGCGAGCAAATGCACATGCTCTGCGGGAGCTTCCTGACCCGCAACATCAGCTCAGGCAGGAAGGCTTCCTAAAAACATTCCCGCATAGCCTTCCATTTCCAGCCCGTCGGTGCCTCGGACGGTGTCTCTCCTCGCGTGGGGTGCTGATCTGGGCGCTGGTGGGCGCCTCCTGTCAGCCCACGAGCTCCTGGGCCGCCCGCCACTGTGGTGTGTGGTCAGCACCGAGGATGGTGCAGAGGAAACGTGTTAGAGGAGCTCATGGAGATCTTGATGGAGGTTCCACTTAATGCAGATATGAATAATTAAATCAAAGATCTGCTTACGAGAAGTTAAACAAAGCCAGGCAAACATACATCTAAGGCCAACTACCAACTTTCTGCAAAGCAGGTGACAAATTACAGGGGACCTGTCCGGGTCACGGGCCGTGACTTCCCTGTCCGAGCTGAGAGGTGGCCCTCAGCAGAAAGCTGATTGATGGGGCCTGGTTTTATCTGTGGGGCCCACTACAAAAAAGGATCACCGGGGTAAGTTGTCTAAAGTCATGGATTCGGTAAAAAGATGGCATCACTATGTCTTCCAACGACATTTCTTTATGCGTTCTGGTTTTTATTATTTTCTAAGGGAAATTGATTACATCCTTGTCTTGAAACTAAACACAATTTTAATTTCAAATGCTTCAGAGTGCTTCCTGTCGTGCTGCGCGAGCTGATGCCGGCATCGGATGCGACCAGGCGCCGCACGCTTGCGAGCCGAGCTTTAATTTGAAATGTGTAATACATTTTTAATAAGGACGACTGAATTTGTTTCCCTAGAAATGTATTTTAAAGAGTCTGTAATAAACTGTCTCCCATAAAGAGGAGCTACTTAAAGCCAAACACAAGCATCGCAGGACCCCACCCCAGCACGCGTCCAGGCCGCATCTCCCAAACACCAAATGGGTGGGCACACAAAACTGAGACTCATCTTACTGGTGATTCACCAAGTCTTTAGAAATGACAAGCATAAGTTCCCCCGTCAAGCAGGTCATGATCTGGGGAAAAGGCCACACGCGTGACCGGGTGAGCTTGAAACCCGCTCGCAGATCTGGGCTCGGTTATGGAACTGAGGGCAGGTTATGGGACACGCCAGGGGAGCTCTGTTTTTAGAGGTTCCAGCAAGAATAACAGGGAAGGTGGTAAGCTACCTTTACGGAGGACTCACTGAAACATGCACAAAGTAGCCCAAATTGTTCAGCCGCAGCGCCTTCGCGACGGAACGAAGAAGGGTGTCAGCCACATTTTCCTGCAGCTCCATGTGCCAGGGACAGGCTCTGCGCTGACCCCCGGCCACGTGCGGGCTCGGAGCTGGTCTGGGCGCCAGGCAGGGGCCTTGGGCTCATGCAGCCCCGCCCAGACGGGGGCCCCCAGGCCACGGAGCCGCCGCCTCTCCCTGCCGCTCTCAGGGTGCACCCCGACCCTCTGCCTCTGTCTCCTCCAGAGACACGGCGTCCCGATGCCCCCAGTGCGCGCTCTCTCCCCGGCAGCAACACCCTCCTGGTTTCCAGCGCCCCCGACCCCCGGAAATCTCCCGCCGCGGCTGAGACCCACTGCTGGCTTCTCGGTGCCCGCACCTCAGAGCCAGGGACGCCCCGCCCGACCTCCCTCCTCAGGCTGCCCTCACGTCGTCTCTACCCTAGCTGTTCAAACAGGTGCATGGCCAACGGGAACTGGGGAGCGGGATAGTCTCACAGTCTCAAAGCCCCACAAATCGTTCATTAATGACCAAGGAAAAAGGTGGTCTTTGTAGAGGAGTAAGGTGGCATCTACCACCTTCACCAACAGATACTTAGCATCGTCCAAACTGGGAAGAACGACATCACCCACCTCCCGACATGACACAGTGGGAAGCCCGTGACAGACCCCACGTGTTCTCATTCTTGCTGACATCTTCCATCGGATTTGGAATCTAATCAACCGGGGAACAGACAAACCTAGATGAAGAACCAGGCGCCAGGACACCTGGCCTCGTGTCACCACACGCTGCAAAATTAGGAGACCAAAAATAAAGCAAAACTAAAAGATAGGAAGAGTACTTGAGAATAAAGAAAAGCGGGAGATGTGACACCAAAAGCTCTGCTTCTTGACTGGAACCTGGACAGAAGTGACAAGCCGGCCATGAGTGGCATTATGAGGATGGTGGGGGGGGCCCGGCCCTGAACCGTCGGTCACACAGCGCACCGCACCGATGCTGTACTTTGGGGGTGATGCAGAATGTCTTGGCTCTTAGAAGACACGCTTGTAAGTAATTCCAAGGCAGTTTCATAAGGTCTGGAACATACTTGCAAACATTCCATCCAGACAGACAGATGTCTGGGTTTAAGAATGTCGAGTAGACAGCTAACAGTTGGTGAATCCAGATGAAGAATAATGGGTGTTTATCTTACTATTCTTTCAACTTGTTCAAAAGTTTGGAATTTGCAAAATAAGTAAGGAGAAACCCAAGTCAGACCCCTCCTTTCTGCTGCGAGCCCAGCTGTGGGAGGAGGGGGCGCTTGGGGCTGCCACACCATCTATGACCCTGGGGGGACAAGCACGAGGACAGCTGGATCGGTCCCAGAATTAACCCCCCTTGTGACCCCGCTATGTCTGGGCTTCCTGTGGGGTAAGAAGCCCTTTCGCTCTGGGCTTGGCTGGAATTTCTTCCCTGCGTCTAGCCGGTGCGGGTTGTTGTGTCCAAGGAAGAGCCGGACACCTCGGGAAGGGCGGACAGCTCGGGTGCCCTCCCCACTCCTCCCCCGATGGCACCGGGTGGGGCGGAAAAGGGACAGCATCCATGACCGGGGGCCTGGGGAGGGGCCACGCTGTGTTTCCAACAGCCTGCAGAAGCCATCGCACTGTTCAAGCTGCCTGCACCGGGTTCTGCACCGGGTCCTCCTGCCCCGCGGAGAGCAGGGACCAGGGAAGCACCCGGCAGCCCCTGGGTGCAGCCAGACGTCCGTGGAGCCCCCGGCCTGTAACAGACACACCACCGCGGAGCCCCCGGCACGTCCCACCAGACTCTCTGGGGGGAACCGTTTGCAGAGCTGAAACTGAAACGCGAAATACCCTACGATTCAGAGGTTCGATTCGCCGGAGTCCTCTGATGGCTGGGGTGGCCCCACTCCACGGAGCCATGTTTGCTGACAAAACGGGCAGGAGACGCTTTCCTGGGTCCTGCCTGCAAGGGCATGAGTCGGGATGGCTGTGGCCCAGAGCCTGCAGGATTATTAGTGGGCTGTGCGTGCTCACGGTGTCTGCTCCCTCCGCTAATTCCCGAGGGTGAAAACTGCTCCCATGACCACGGGATTAATTTTTCTCCAGTTACTGCCCGACAGCCCCAAGGAGCGGAGAGGGAACAGTGAGCCTGCACGCGGATGCCTGGCTGGCCCTCGGCTTGGCAGCCTGGTGCCACTTTAAAATGGTGTTACCAGTGTAATTGGCGTCGGGCTTGGTGCTGCAAGTCATGTTCTGTTTTATAAACAGGAGGATTATTTCAGATTGATCAGAGGCGACTGCGTTTTGCAAATTACCTTGGGCTGCGACAGTTCCACACTTTGCTAAGTGGGCTCTGCTGATGTAGGAGCTCTAATCCATTTGGGCTTGTTAAGGATGGCTGCCTTTTTGTAAACTGGAGACGGAATACTTTGTTTTTATTTTAAATATAAATTTGAGGAGCAGGTGGGAGGCAAGAAAGTTCAGTGGTTCAGCTGAGTGGACAGATACACCCACCATGTCAGCTTTATCCTGACTGATGAATGCATTCAAGCTCTCCTAAACCCAGAAATGTACTGCACTTGTTCCTAGATCCCACAAAAATCACCATTCAAAAAGGAATAATGGGGGGGATGCACAACCTGTCCCAGTTTTCAGAAGAGTGTGTCTCGTGCAGGCTTTGGGCTGATTGGAAGGCTGAGTGGGGAATATTTCTGCGACTCTCTTCCCTCCCGCATCAAAAGGAGCAACAGCTCACGGCCAGGTCGGGGGCCACGCCGATGGTGGCAGGGAGAAGTTACCAGCCCTCCCCCAGTGGGAAACACAGGCAACCAGTCAGAAAAGGCTTCACCACGCCCGGGTTCTTCAGAAGGAACACGTGTCCGAGAAGGGCAGGGACGCTACACTTTGGCCGAAGCGTAATGGGCCACGAGCAGAGGGCAGCGCTTGTGGCCTCCCGTATTTTGGGTTCAGTGTCAAAGCTGAGTAGCCGTAAGTGTATTTAAAAAATACACTTGGGATTTCCTCCAGATATAAATCAGTATTTTGCATTTCTTCTTACATGGAAATTTTAGGACCAACAAGTCACTAGCCTCTCCGAAACTGCACGAGTCTCTGATGGGGGCAGAAAGTGGGCGGATGGCCCCACAATCCCGTCTTTCGTTGGCCTGAGGAGTGCCTTGTACTTTGGAACAGTCCGAAGCCTGCAACTTCTTCTCAGCGGGTCCCGCCGAGGTCCTTTAAACCGTTCTGCGACCACGCTCCACCCATCCATCCGCCAGTCTGTGGGCCGTCTCTGCCAGCTCAGCCACCTCCACCGGAACTCAGGTGTAGCGGAGGCTCAGGACCAGAGCCGCACACAGAGGGAAAGACAGGCTGAGTGACCCGTCGCAGCGGAGGGGAGGGGATGGGGTCGGTGTCGGCTGCAGGCAAGACTGCCACCGGGCTCGTGGGGTGGCAGGACCTGCACTGACCACGAAGACCGTCTCGGGAGGAAGGGACCACGCGGACACGAGCAGGGCCTGTCCGTGACCCACGCGATCTGTAAACGAGGTGCCCCTGCGTCCCCAGCGCCGATGAAGGAGCACCAGGTGTACACAAGCGTGTCCCTGCATGGGTCAGTGCCCCTCTCGTGGCTGTCCGCCATCCGGTGCACGGACAGCCCGCCACGCTGCCTGGGGCCACCGCCCTGGGTGAAGGGGCCTGCTCCCACCGTGGGGGCAGGTCTCCTCCTCACCCGCCCTCTGCCCTGGCTCAGAGCGCACTGTGGGAGGCGGCTGGAGCTTCCAAGCCCCCCCTCCCGCGTCTGCACGAGTCGCAGCCCCTCAAGGCACTGGGGCGGCGGGCTGAGCGCTGGGGTCGCCCACCTGTGCTCAGGAGCCGTTGCCATGCAGCTGTGCTCGGCCCCGGGGTCCCTCACACGGAGCGGTTCAGAGCGCGACAGCCCAGAGCGGGAAGGGGGCTTGGCACGCATGCAGCAGCCCCACACGGCACGAAGCCGGACGACGTGGGGCTCGTCCACAGGCCACAGTACTGCGCAGCCGGAAGGCGGAGGTTTAGATCCTGATCTGCACACACTTGTCAAAACTCATCCAATGGGCGAATTTTATCAGGAGTAAATTACACCTCAGTAAAGCAGATTAAAACACACTTCGGAACGTGGGCATTTTCCGGGAGCTATGAATATTAAGGCCCCCCCCGCCGCGCCCCGAGCAGCCTATCTGGGGAAAGAACGCAACCAGCAAGCAAACAGGCCACAGGAGTGACATGCTTCTTGCCCTTTGTCAGAAGACTAACCTTCGCTTGAGAATGAGCCAGAACCCAGAGAGGAACCGGCAACATGGGACCTCCGAAAGAATGCTCTAGAACAGGAAGAGGCTCCGTGCCCAGAGCCTCTGGGAGAGCGCCTTCCAAACAGGACTTTGGCGGCCAGAGACAGGGGGACGCAGGAACACACATCACGCAGTGATAGCAATCAGGGACGCAAAAACGAATCAGTCACACGTTATGAGGGCAAAGCATGGACTGCGGACAGGCGAACAGGGGCCAAGAAGTGAACACCACAAGGGCGGAGGTCACATTCAGGTCAGGGGCAACGGGGCAGGCGGCTGCAGGGTCGGAACAATGCGTGAAAGCACAAGGAGCGAAGAGGGTGCGGCAGAGACGTGCATGGGCGCAGGGACACGCATCCCAAGAGAGACCCCAGTGGCCGACGCAAACGCTAGCAAACACCTACTTGAAGACGATGTTCCAAATCTGAGAAAATCTGGGCATGAAAATTGAAAGGATTTACAAAGAAATCCAGCATGCTCTCTGCACTGCGAAGCTTGTTTTAGGCAAAATTAGTGAGAGGGCCGAAGGAAGCACCACGAACCAGTGGGGGATGGGTCACGCCACGAATGATCCACGTTTATCCCTCACTTCACGACAGATAATAGTGACAACCAAAAGCGATGCAGATGAATGAAAAGAGTAAGTGGAACAACATGAACCATTAAAAACCGAAAAAGAGAAAAAGTACTATTTTCTGCTCAAGGATGATCCAGGACCTTCCAACACATGAGCGGTTGGCGAAGTCCGAAAGGAAATGACAAACGTATGTGAACACCGCGGCTTAATATCCAGAACTTCCAACAGCGTAACAGTGAGCTGGGAAGCATCTGCCACGAGGAAGAGACAACAAAATGCACAGAGTACTCCCTGGAGTAGGACAAGAAATGATCGAGTACAGTAAATAGGTTTAACTTCATGCAGAAACGGAACCACGAATTCAAGCAATGATAAGATGCCACGATTTGCCTTGAAGAATGGCGGAGACTTTGGCAAAGGTCTGGCCCCTGGTGCTGCTGACGGCGTGTTCGCGGGCGTGTGTGGCCAGGGCGGAGGCGCGTGTGATCGGGGTGGACACTGCCGATGGTTGGGGTGGACACTGCCGAGGTTGGGGTGGACGCTGTCCATCATCGAGGTGGACACTGCCAATGGTCAGAGTGGACACTGCCGATGGTTGGGGTGGACGCTGTCCATCATCGAGGTGGACACTGCCGGTGGTTGGGGTGGACACTGCCGAGGTTGGGTGGACACTGCACATCATCGGGGTGGACACTGCTGATGGTTGGGGTGGACACTCCCGATGGTTGGGTGGACACTGCACATCATCGGGGTGGACACTGCCGATGGTTGGGGTGGACACTGCCGAGGTTGGGGTGGACGCTGTCCATCATCGAGGTGGACGCTGCCGATGGTTGGGGTGGACACTGCCGATGGTTGGGTGGACACTGCACATCATCGGGGTGGACACTGCCGATGGTTGGGGTGGACACTGTCCATCATCGAGGTGGACACTGCCGGTGGTCGGGTTGGACCCTGCACATCATCCGGGTGGACACTGTCTGTGGTCGGGGCGGGGACACTACCCGTGGTCCTGACCAAGGTGCATGTGGTCGGGGTGGACGTGCACTCAACTGGATGCTCAGAACCCAGAGACTTAGAGAGGTGGTGCCTTCTGGCACAGTACTTCCATTTCTAGAAGTGGATCTTACATAATAAGCCGCAGGGATCAAATCTATGTATACGGGTTTCAGCTGCAGCAAGATTTATAACAGTGACACATCCCAGAGACAACCCACGACGGCAGGGGGTTAAACACCACGGAGTCGATGTAGAAAGAACCGCGCACTCCTCCAAACAGCACTGAAGAGACTATTCGATACGGCCGAACATGCTAAGTGAAGAGCAAGATGAAACTCCCTATACGGTGTGTGTTTTGATATTATTTTATAAACACATTATATATTTATATACATACACATTCTATAAGAAATACCAGGCAGCGGGCGCCTGGGTGGCTCAGTTGGTTAAGCGACTGCCTTCGGCTCAGGTCATGGTCCTGGAGTCCCGGGATCGAGTCCCACATCGGGCTCCCTGCTCAGCGGGGAGTCTGCTTCTCCCTCTGACCCTCCTCCCTCTCATGCTCTCTGTCTCTCATTCTCTCTCTCACAAATAAATAAATAAAATCTTTAAAAAAAAAAAAAAAAAAGAAATACCAGGTAGCAAGAAAATCCAGGTGGCAGAATTATAGTGGTTTTAATTTTTTAAATTTTATTATTCTGCATTTTCTAAGTTTTCTACATTTCTAAGTTTGCTTCAATGGACCAAAACAAGTGTTAACAAAAATATGCTCTTCTGACTCTGAAAACGCAGAAGGCTGCCTGTGGTCTGTGTGCTGGCCTGGGACTCTGTTCTGTTTCCAGAGACTTTCCAATAGTGCCTCCAAATCTATGTTTGTGGGGTCAACCTTCATCGTCCACCCTCCCAGTCTCCTGCCCCCACCCCAGGTCTTCATCCTCCCTCCCTCTGTCCCATCAGATGTGTACTATGGGCCAGGCTGAAGGATGGCTCAGTGGTCATCTGTGCCCTTTGGGGGCAGCTGAGGCTGAGCAACGCGCAGCTGTCAGCTCCCCGCTATGCACACACCCCACACCAGGCGCATTGGTCACCCCCACCGCCCCTGGATGAGGGTGCATCCTCGAGGCTTACGTCACTCGGGCTCTTTGTCTATGTCCTCTGTGTCTGGGCTGGGCAGCCAACTCGTACCGCCCCCAGCACCCGGCACAGACAGCCCCTCTGTGAGCTGGAGGCGCGCTCTCCTTCGTGAGCATCCTTCTGCAACAACACAGGGATGCGTCCGTGTCCCCGGCTACCCGGGACTCTCTGACGCGGGGGCTGGTCCCACACACCATATACGTCCTCCCCTAACACAGAATACATGCGTGTTTGCCACGTCTCCTCCCCGAAATATGCCTGCCCCCCATTATGTCTGCTCACACCCCCTCCTCTTCCAGCAGCCGCTGAAATTGTGACGTCTTCATGAAGTTGCCTCTGATTACCCCAGGCTTTGCTGATTGTACCCTCTCTAAAAGCCAGTGACTCACATTCAGCGCAGGCAGATTAGCACCTAAATGTTCTTTAATGATTTGATTTGTGCGTGGCCGTGGGAGAATGTGGACAGTGTGCGCGTGTGTTTGTCAGCACGGGCCGACTGTGGGCACCGATGGTGCACCGTCTCCGTCACGAGCTCACTTCAGTCCAGACAACAGCGGCTGCCTGTATGTCCGGCGAGGTGGCAGGGAGGGACAGTCCCCTGGTCCTCGGAGGGCAGGTCTGAGCGTGAGGGCCGTTCCAGCTGAACCAGCGACACTGTTCCAGGCAGACACGAGGAGCAAGCCACCCCACCAGCAGCCCTGGGGCCAGCAAAGGAGTAGTGGCCCCTGGGAAGTCCGTGGGGGGGCGTGGCCTCAGACCCCTCCCCGCAATCCGAATCGGTCCCTTTCCTGATGCGGTGAGGGCTCCTGGTGGCCTCCCCCGCCCCTCGGGGAAGAGCGGCGACAGCCGGAGTGGATGTTAGCAGAGCCGTGGGCGGCCAGACCCGGCCCGGGGTCCCCCAGGGAGCTGCTGCCCCATCCACGTCCACAAACAGGTGCCCCTGCTCACCCCCAGGACCCCTTTGCTCCATCTCGCCGCCACGGCCGAGCGAGCAGGCCCCCGCATCTCTGTGCGCTCTGTGCAGCGCAGACCAGAGCCGGGCCGACCGCGGGCTCTGTGCGTCCCTGATACCCAGAATGCAGGCCAGGACCAGCAGCACAGGAGCTCTGGGGCTCACTTGGATGAAATAGGAGTAGGGTCTGGCCTAGGAGACGGGGCCCCCTATTTGTTCTTGCTCTGCTGTCTGCAGCCCGGCTGGGAGGCGAGCAGCAGAAAGTGCCGAGTGCAGGCCGATGCCCCACATGATGCCACCCCTGCTCCCCGCCACGGCCACGCAACAGGGCTGTCCTCTCTTCCCTTGTGGTGCTTGTTTTTTAACTTATAATCTTGTATTTGGGTTTTCAATGAAACTCAGGGGAAGGCCTCCACCACCCCCCACAATGACAAAGCTCTCCTAAAAAAATCCTAAATTAGCCTTTAAAAAATACACACGTATCTGGGGCGGGGAAACTGCACATCATGAATGGTAATGACCACAGAGGCCGCGGGTGAAGGGGCTCCCCAGAGGCCCCTGGACCGGGCCCCTAGCTTGGGGACCTTTGTGTCCCCGGGACTGACAGCGCCCCTGCTCATACATTATTCAGGAGCCTGTGGACAAGAAATGAAGCAGGCTTTCACAAGAGAAAGAAGTGTGGTTAAACAGGGAAGCCGGGAGTAAATAAAGGGTCCTCGAGAAACCCTATTATTTTTCCCACAATGTATGAAAAATTTGGCAGCTTTTAGGGTGCTGGGCTGTTCTCCCTGGTTGTCATGGGCACACCTTCAGTGGTGCCCTGGGACGCCCGGGGCACCGCGTGGACACGTCCCTCCCCCACTCCGTTCTTCACTGCAGGGCAGCGCTTTGTCAGGCTAATACTTTAAGGATCAACATCAAAATTGGAACTTTCTCCTTCTATAGCCACATCCAATTAAAAGTATCTCAGACCTCCCAGCGCTTACCCCCTCGGGGCGGCCTGGCTGTCAGAGGGCTGGAAACACACGTACATTTTAAATCAACGTGAAGGTCTCCAGCCCATACACAATATTATAAATGGCATTATTCACCGGCCCCTTTGTGCGCGGGGCTGTGAATCGATGCTGCTAAATCACACGATTAAACCGCACCTCCTCCCACACAGCCCCGTTTACGGAGAGTCGTTTCAGTGCAGCCCAGTTAGGCATCTGGTCCACCTGACCGTCCGTGGATTACAGATCTATTTGCTCGTACTCTTCCTGGCGGATGAGAAGAGAGTTTGGAGCGTGAACATACAGCTGGGCGCAAACGCCGTTCCGTGAGCCGTGGCAGGAGGCTGGCCATTTTACTTCTTATCCCACCTCGTGGGGACACGGGGACAGGGCCCTGCGAGGTCTCGCCCTTGCTGTCCGTGGGGTGCAGAGCCCCCCTCCTGCCCGCAGGTGCGGCGGGCACCCCTGGGCATGGGAGGAGGGGCAGGTGCGGCGGGCACCCCTGGGCATGGGAGGAGGCGGGTTCACGGTCCTCCCTGGGAAGAGGCAGGGCATACGGAGATGACGGGCAGAGTGGGTGCCAACATCTTCCTCAGAGAAGGGGGTGTGACAACTCCATCCAAGCCAGTGGATGCAGGATCACTGCGTCTGGTCGGCGCCCTTCTCTAAAATCACGCTCTGTGAACGTCGTCATGACAGTGAAAAACAAGATTTTTCCCTGTAAAATTAAATGTCACTCCTGATAGCGTAGTATCTGAAACATCACCTTCCTAGGTCCACACCAATACTTTACACAGAAAATTAAGCTCTCTCTGTTCATTGAGTGGATAATGTAGCCTTCCAATGTGTGAGAACCCCCGCTAGGTGAGAAATTAAAAAGCTGCACTATAAACTCTAATGGTATGTATGAAATACAAAAAAAAGGTAACTTAATTGGTAATCAGAAGAAATCATAAAACTAATCATGCAATTAATGTCTTCAAAAGCAAGCGCATGAGGTGTGTATAATTACAAGAAAACAATGCAGGGG
Organism: Phoca vitulina; assembly: GCF_004348235.1. Lineage (NCBI taxonomy): Eukaryota > Metazoa > Chordata > Mammalia > Carnivora > Phocidae > Phoca > Phoca vitulina. The sequence continues at coordinate 1,150,748 of NW_022589783.1, read as the reverse complement.
GGGCTGGGAGCATTAATGAATTAATTGTCCCGAGGGGGCCGTGGTGTGGGTTTTCAGCTCACGCACCCCGCTTCCTTGCTTTGCGTCCCCACCTTCCTCCACCTGGACGTCTGTCGAGGTAGAGCTGCCCGCTCGAGAGTGGAGAGCTGCCCCTTCCTCAGCGTCCACCCTCCCTGGCCCCCGGGGGAGGGCGGACCCGGGAGCTGCACGCCGAGCGCCGGTGCTGGGAAAACCAGTGAGCGCGCAGTCACACACATAACACCTTTTGGGTTTTTCCCCTAAACGCTGCACAACAAGCTAATAAACACAGCTCTTTGTTTTGTAGGCATAGCCTGAGAAATGAAGCCTGTGCTTGGGCGTGACTGACCGTGGGCCGAGGTCGGATGCGGAGGGCTGACGTGTTGATGGGGAGGGGGATGGGACGACCACTATGACACGTCCCCACGTCAGGGGTTCTTCTGATCTGACGCCATTCCCACAGCTTCCCGGCTGGCCGCGCGCTGAACCGTCCATGGGGACGGACGCGGCAAAGGCGACTCTGGGCCTCCTGCATGTGGGAGGGGCTGGAGTAAGGTCTGCAGGCTGGGGAGCGGGGCTGACGGCGTGACAGCCACACGGGCTCTCGATACCAGCCTGCGACCCGGGCGGGGTGGGGGCTCCCTCGCTGGGCTGGGTGGCCCCAGCAGGAGTGCAGCTGAGACCCCAGAGAGGACCGCGGGTTTCGGGCGTGGGCACGGAGGCCGGGGTGCGGAGAGCACGGGGACAGGCAGGCATGAGCCAGGCCACCAGGGGCTCGGGATCCCAAAGCAATTCTTAAGAGGGGGACTTGCTTCCACAGCACGGACATAGCTAGGTGAGGGAGGTAGGACTAGCAGACATTTTACGACTAGTCACAGGAGCGTTCTGCACTCTGTGCATTGGTCCTGCTCCCGACAACGTACCATCAACTCCTTCCCAGCACTGAGCCGGCGGCTGGTGGGAGTTAAGCATTCTGCAGGGGTGAGCAGTGCTGGCTGGACCCGCACACGCCTTCGGGGTGCTCTTGTTACCCCCAAGATCCTGGGAGTGAAGAGGGGGTGCGTTTCCGTGAGCCATTAACGACTCTGTTTCTTCAGTTTGTTATTAGTATTTTGTGGTTCTCACTGTGGTCTGACGGGTGGTCCCATGGGGGGCCTGGACACTTAACTTTCTGATCCACCCAGCAGTCTGTACTCTGCCCCAGACAGACAGATGAGAAGCAGGGACAGGGGACGCCAGGGCATGCTGTCCCGACCCTGTAGGGGCCTTGCAGGGAGGGGCGAGGAGCCCCGAGAGACGGAACAGAGACCCCAGATGGAGCCCCCATGTCCGTGGAAACTCGCGGGCAGTGGCGGGACCTCGGGGCCAGTGGAGAAGGAAGGACCACTCAACTCGGGGTCCATATGCAACAAAAGAAAATCAGATTGGACCGTGGTTTCTCACAATACTTGAAAATTAATCCTGGGCAGGGTAAAGCCTAAATATGACAACAGAACTGTAACTGTTTCAGAGGAAATACAGGAACACATCTAACTACCCCTCTGAGCTGAGGCAGCATGAGCACGAACCACGAGGGGAAAACGGGTAACATCTTCCCAGGTTAAAAGGTGCATCTTCAGTGCCTAAAAACACGCCTGGAAGTCAAGGGGGCGGGTGTGCGTCACAAACTAGGGACGTGCTGGCCGCGCCTCCGTGAGAGCGCGGGCCACTGTCCCCTGGTCCTTCGGGGACGAGAGGAAGACACTCAGCAGGGGAGCTGCTGTGATTGCCAGAGACAAAGAGGAGGCAGGGGCCATTCGCCTGCCCTGAGAGCAGCCCGTCTCTCCTCCCGAGGAGCACTGAGCAACCGGCCGCGTATGGGGGCGAAATGCGGGCAGCCACCACGGACAGGATGCTCTGAGGACGCCAGCTCTTCAATCAGCGATCGAGAAACACCCCTCAGCGCCCTCGCAGGGACACTCGAGCAGGGTGGGCTCCCCCAGTGTTGAGGCCAGAACAGGGAGGGGGTCGGGTCCTCGCTGGTCAGTGAGGTGCGTGGAGAGCCGGCCCCCCTGGTCCTTCATTGTTGTCATGACTTCGCACCCGCATGACGTGTGTGTTCACAAAGTGCTTCCATTACGGCTCTGGACTCGTACCACGTCCTTGTGCACTGGACCCAGCGGTCGCCCGTCACGGGAGAAAGTCGGGCCCCAGAGCCAGGAGAGGCCCAGAGCTGGTCACAACCCTCTGGCCCCCCGTGCAGAGAGTGGTGAACTTTCTCTCTCAAGGGGTCACCCCGCCCCACCCAGATCTGTGAGGCCCTGGGGGCACCATCCACGCCCTGCCCCCACCCGTGTCCACAGCACGGAGGCCGGAGGCCAGGCACGGTGCCTCTGCGGCTCGGTGCCCAGGGGTGGACTCTGACCCGGCTGTGGTTCTTCACAGAGAGGTCAGCGGATGGGCCAATCGCCAGCATGGCTGGTTTCCAGAACTCCATGCTGCAAAGCCCAACTTCGCATCCTTGGATGGACAGTGGTCTCTGGGGTGATGGGTGACTCTCCGGGTCGTTGCATGGAAGCAAAACCTCATTCCCACTGGGCAGACTGAAGACTGGGTCTGGGTAAGGTCGGGAAGTGCACAGAAGGCTGCCCCCTTCGTGTTAGACCCAGAGCCACTCGGAGCTCCCGAGACATCACCTATCTGCTCAAGGTCACAAAGCTAAGTCGTCAGGAAGGCCAGACCTGCACCCTCAGCCCAGCTGCTGCCAAATGGCTTCCCTGATGTTAGAATCCACCTCGACCCTGAGGACGGCCAGCCTGGGCTAGCCTGGGATCTGGTGCTGGGAAGAAGCACCATTTCAGACGAATTCAGCTGCTGTAAGAACCCTGGCTTGTGTCTTCTCTCACCGAAAGCAAACCTGGGGGGGGGGGCACCTCGTTCTTCCTCCTCCTGCCCCACCTCACTCCTGACTTCCAGCTTCAGCCCCTGACGTGTGCGATGGCCCAAGGAGTTCTAGCCACCTGCCCACCTTCCAGACACCAGCTGCAGGTGTCCACCCCGACAGGAGCCCCACACGCCCCCCGCCGGCGCATCTGCCCTCTGGTTCCTCTAGTTGTATGCGCTGGGCCCGGAGGACGATCAGGGTTCTGTCACAGGGAGGAAGGGGAGACGGCAGAAATGGGGACAGCGTGGGGGCTGGTGGGGCTTCCTGGGGAGACCCCTGGGTCGGCCAGGCTCCCCTGCACCACGGACTGTCCTGCAGATGGAGACGCTTGAACTTCCCTGCTTTAGTTCACATCACCTTCCATTCAGATGCTCTTGGCTTAAACAAATGACTGGATTAAAGGTTCTTCCAAGTATGGAAAGAGGGGGAGGGAACATTCGTAATAGACCGTGTGTTCTCCCTCCACCCGAGGGCAGGAGTTGCAAACTGTATTTCTAGGGTTCTGAGAGACACGGAGGGAGAGCTGATGTCGCCCCCCAGGCCACTTCCCCGTGGGGCGCCCTGTCCAGCGAAGGGTCTTGTCGTACACGGGAGCATGGCGGGCAAGCAGCACGCGGGGCGTCCTCACCTGTGCTCTGCGGGGACGTGGTCATCTGGAACCCCCCCTGCCCAAACCACTGCATGGACTTCATTCTGTTCCTTCGACAGGACTCCAATGTGGGGGCTGTGGGGAGACCCTGGCCCCCCAATTTGCGGGGGGCCACACAGTCTGGATGCCATGGGATGCCAGGCGCATGGGGATCCGGGGGGGCAGGGCAGCCCAGGGCTCAGGTGGAGCCTTCCTTACGCAGCAGGTGGTGGCCTCCACGGGCAGATGGGGACCCAAGGGCACACTCGCTCAGCGCGCGGGAGCCCCATGCGGCAGCCACATGCAAGGGGCTGAGACACGCCTTCTAGATTAGGGTTTTCTTCACTCTTCTCGGTTTGCCCCCGAGCAAGAGGAGTTCCTGCAGGGCCAGGGGCGGGGCTGGGGGGCAAAGCCAGTGACAGCGAGGCCGCTCTTCCCCTCGTCCGGCCCGGGCTCCTGCGGGCCCCACACAGCAGCAGGCCTCTCCCTTCCCTTTGCCTAATGAACGTCGGTGGTAATTACCAACCCCTGAAAAGGGCTCTAAAGAGAGTCTTTTCATCATTCTCTTAATGAGGCCATTTTGGGTCCCCCCTCCACAGGGTGGTAGCTAATGCTTAATAAGCACATGCATTATTTAAATAATACAAAGAGCATCAACTGAGAATCTAAATTATCCCTTAACTTCTCAAAATCATCATAACATGTATCTGAAAATTCACACAAGCGCAGCTCATGAATCAAACCTGTGCTGACAGAAAGCCCGGGAAACCCACCTTACGGGCGTCCCCCAGCCCGGATTCCCAGCGATGGAAGGGCAGTCCTGTCCCCGGCCACAGATTTGCTTGAGCCAAGTGTCCTTTACTCTCCGTAGGGGAAGGCAAAGCCAGGCTGGGTCACGAGCCATTTTTCCGATCCCGCTGGGGGGGCCGCCGGGCTGCCTGCTCCGTGGACAGACCGCTGCGTGGGGCCGTCACCTCCAGCAGCCTCTGCGGTGTGGCGCTTCACGCACACGAACAGCAAGACACCCGCGGCGCAGATTTTCTTTTCTTTGGCACAAAACCTCAATGCTCCTGCATTTACAACCGAACAAAATACTTCCTTCTCGGGCTGCTGGTACGCACACCCGCCTCACTCCGGACAACACCCTCCTCCCTAAAAGGTTGGCAGGTGAACCTGTTATCAGACCTATACTTTGAATGTGATGCATAATTGCTTGGTAAACAAACAAAGCCCTCTGTGTTGAATTTTTTGTGCTGAAAACTGTACCTTAAAGTTTCCCGATTTTAGAGTCACCTTTGCTTAGAATGTTGCCTGTCATTGGGTCTAGATTTTTGAAATATGCTAAAAATACCTCAGGGTCACAGCAAACACAGCCAAGGAAAGTTGTATTTCTATAGAAATTATTTTGTTAAGACAATCCTCAAACGTTAGCAAATTCTTTGTCCGATTCCTTAAGCTTTCACCCAAAAGCAGCAACATATTTTTAGAAAGGGACTCTACATCTCGGTTGAAAACAACATGGTGGCAGGTGTTGTGCAGCCCTTACTCTTCGCGAAGAGTTGGACAACGCCCGCGGCACTGAGGTGGCTCTGGGCACGAGCCCCGGACGACTGGGCCACAGACGGAGGTCTGGAAATTTTAGTCTTTGATTTCTGAACCAAGCCTCCTTCCCAACCGCCCCCCCCATGATTACTCTTAAATTAAATGTTTAAGTAACTTTATCTTAGAAATCATTTCTACCCAGGCGGGGTTGCGCGGTTCAAAGAGGATGGTTCGTATTTTTTCTCCTATTTCCTTGAAAACCACTAGTGACATGGCTGCCATTTAATGACCAAAGAGGCACCAACAGGAACACGTGAGGCTCAGGGTAGCTGACGCTGGCCACCCGGTTTGCAAGGGTAAACCCTTCCCCTAGCCGCCTTTTCTTTTCACTGCGAAAAGCGTTTACTTGGAAGGAAGCTGTCTCTGGTCACTGTGAGGACGAGGCTGGGCTCGGGAGCCCGCAGGACACACGAGGCAGAGAATGGGGCCGCGAGCCCCCGCCCCACAGACGAGCTGCTCCTGCTGACCCGTGAGCGCGCACACCGGAACCCCCCCAGCTCCCGGCGGTGGGGCCAGACCGCTCCCGCCGAGTCTGAGGGAGTTCATTTGCAGACGACAGGGAAGACCACACTCAACTCCACAGGCTGCCAGCCCAGTGGTACCAGAGGAAAATGGCTTTCTTCTTCAGGACGATCCCTGCCCCAGAGGGGAACGGGCAGCTTCGGAGCCCCCCGACTGCCACGGCCCGCCAGGAGGCCACCTGCTGCAAGGACCCCTTCTCTGGAGAGAAGAAGCTCTTCTTACTACAAAGGGGCTTGGCCAGGATCCTGGAAAGGGGGATTTGCTGTGTTTGGTCTCCTCTCTGTCCCCAAACACCTCGTTTGACCTTTGTTTAAACACTCAAGTGGGAAATCCTCGAAATCCACACCCTCAGCCCCGTCCTGATGGGGTGGAGGTGGCCCTTTGTCACAGCTGAGTCATCTCCTTGGGCGAGTCTTTACAGTAACGGACCTGGAGGATCAGACGGAAGGAACAGCACAGGGCAGGGGCTCCGCAGGGGCGCCCTGCCCATCACAGCCAGGTCCTCATCAACAGCAGCACCTGCGTCCCACGTTAGGGGCTGAACCGTGTGTCCCAACTCACGTGCTGGAGCCCCAACCCCCAGGACTAGAACGTGACCTTATGTGGGGAGGTAAGCAGGCGACAGTGAGTTCACCAAGGGGGCCTGAATGCCACTGGACTGGCGTCCGTATAAGAAGAGGAGGCCAGGACACAGACACGCACAGGGGGACGACCCCACGAGGACACGGGGAGAAGACAGCGTCCACACCCCAGGGAGAGAGGCCTCGGGAGGAGCCAGCCCTGCGACACCTCGCTCTGGGACGTCCCGCCTCCGGACTTGTGTACAAGTAGGAAAGTAGGTGTCTTTACACCCAGCTGCCCCTTTAGAGACTGGACGCACAATGCCCAGCACGCAGGCTTTTGAAGGAAGAAGCGAGGTGACCGGTGTGGGCATCAGGGCTTGTCTCGGCAGGAAGGGAGCCCGAGAGGCGCGGGGTGCCGGCTGGCCTGCTGCAGGCCCCTGAGGCGCCCGTGGAGGAGCCTGTGTCTCTGCAATGGCCGGGGCAAAGCCACCCGCTCTGCCGTGGTGGGGTGTGCTGTCCCTCCGTCTCTGGTGGCTCTGCGGAAGGGGCTGCAGGGCCGAGCGGGGTGCACGGCCAGGGAAGCGGGGGAGGCCGACACGAGGAACGGGTCAGAAGGGCCACCAGCCTGGCTCTGAGTCCTGCAGAAAGTCCTGGAGGCTGAGGCCACTGCTGGGACTGTGGCATTGTGCGCTGACTTTCTAGGGGACCGGACACACAGGGCACGTCGACAGGGGGTGCCCTGCAGAGTCAGAGTCAGGGCAGCTGGTGGCTGGTGGCCCAGGGTGGAGGTCAGGAGAGGACGGGGCACGGAGAGCCTGCTCCGTGCGGCACAGCGTGGGCCTGCGGTTTGGGGAAGATCTGAGCACCATGGAGGGAGGCGGCCCTGAGCGTGCTCTGCGAACGGTCCCCAATCCCGTCCGGGGTGCTGCCTTGTCCAGCTCCCCATCCCGAGCTGCCGGCACAAGCAGGCGGGCAGGGTGCGCCCCGGGGCCTCCCAGCAGCCGCTCCTCAGCAACGCCACAAGCTAACCAGGCTGCAGTGGGGACGGCGTTCCGCGTGGGAAACCCTGGTTTTGTGCTGCTTCTCCTTGGGTCTGCTGGGGAGCCCGGGGCCACAAACGCCACCCGCACAGGCCCCAGAGGAAGGAGGGCAGGACGTGGCGTGTGGTGCAGAGTTCTCTGTGTGGGGTCACAGGTCCAGTCCGCTGGCAGGGTCCCACACGTGGCTTCCCAGCGAAGGGGGGGCCCTGTGACGCCATCTGCAAATGCTGAGCTGAGGGGAAGCCACAGCGTTGGGCGCACGAGCTTTCCCGATGGAGGGGCCGGAAGGGACGGAAAGAGGCGGTTTATCTCTGCCTCCTCTAGCCGTCTAGCAGAGCATTTGAAAGAAAAAAAGACCGTCGTTTTTGAGAAACAACAGCCATATAAAGATGAACAAGAAAAAAATCCCAACCCCCAAATCATTATAAATCATCTCTCTGGCTCTGTTTTAAAATGCTTTCTACCTATCGCTTTTGAGCACTTGCCAATATTTATTGATTTATCGATAATGTATCTGCCTGCTACTGTACACACTGTCCGTGTTGCGACCATCTAGGAAATAAGCTTTGCAAGAGGAGAACAAGACGGAATAAGCAGCATTTAAAGGTGTGATTATGTGGTGGCAGAGCAAGCCTTTTGCTCTAGTGAATACTTTAATAATTATTTTCGTGAGAGTCATATGGTTGCATGTGCTTCATTATTTTTGCCAAGACTGGTTTGATAGTTTGTCCTCAAGACACTTGAAGGTCTGCTTCCACGGAAGCTGGCCACGGCGGCCACGGTGGCCGGGGCGGCCGCAGAGCGCCTCGGAAGCTCGTGTGGATCCAAGCGGGAGAAGTCAGCTCTGCGTCCTGAACTGTGGTGTTCGTTTAGTTTCCTACCCGCCAGCCATGCAAATTTGTCTCTCCGTGCCTGATGTCCATGAATTATTTTTCAAAAGGACTGGAACTTCTGACATTTTCACTGTAATTTGAACACGTATTAAGCACGTTGAACATATCATATGGGAAGATGCTGAGCCTGAAAATCCCAGGTTGTTTAGAAATGTAACTATGAAAAATTTAATAAGGGGCACAAATGTCCCCTGAAACCGCATCACACAGCAAGGGAAGCCCCTCCGAACGGCCCTTACTCGGGAAATGCATTTCATTTGGGCACGTCTGCTAGAGAACACCCTTTCCACGAAGGTCCGCAGCCCTGGACTTGGTCTGCGTGGCCCGTTAAGTGGTATTTGCCGCAGATAACCAGCCAACCTCTGTGTGGCACACATTTGTCTGGTTTCCTCCTATTTTATTAAACAATTTATTATAAAGGTTATCCAATAATTTGAAGGTCTTGTTTATAAGTTATAAAAATTAAAATATCTTAAGCGTATAAAATCCACTTTTTGCTGCATTACCTAAAACAATGTAGAGAAGGGATTTCATGCAGGGCGTGCCTTCTGCCTCCCCAGAGCCTGCCCCAGCCTTTCTTCCGTGACAGCGGTCACTTCATCCATGATGCTTCTGCCTTGAAGACACTTACTTTGCCCACAGAGTGCTGCCGTTACTGGAGAAGTCACTCACTCTTTTTTTTTTTTAAAGCATTTATTCATTTATATCACAAAAATATGTAGAAGGATGTGTACCAGGTAGAAAATTAATGCAGGAGATACTTGAAATCCTGCTTTCAAGAAGCCCGCGTCCTTCTCGTGGTTGCTGAACAGAACCACGCGTGGTGTCCTGAGTACCAGCCACCGCTCTAGGCATGAGCATTACGTCCTTTGATCCCCACGAGCCCCATGATTTATTACCATTATTCCATTTTACAGGTGCAGATACGACTGAGGCCTTCACTCAGACCTCATCTGGACTATTCCAGCAGCCTTCCAGCGAACCCTGCTGTCTCCAGACCTGACCCCACTCCACCGTCCACCATGTTGGGAAGGTGACCTCTCGACTCCTGAACTCACCAGCGGCTTTCCAGAACCTTCAGAACCAAGTCTGAGTCCTTGTGCGGTGAGCAGGGACCCGCGTTCCCGGACCCCCGCCCCACACAGTCCAAGTCCTCGCATGGCCAGCAGGGCCCCGGATCCCCGCCCACTCCACCATCGCATGGCTCGCCCTACTTCCTCTTTCCTGCTCTGCTCCGGCCACACTTAGCTGCTTATGCTTTCCCATCTCTGGGCCTTCACACACAAAGAAGTCCTTCACTCTTGAATATGCTGGGGCCTTTACATCTTTCCTTTAGTGGAAATGTTAAATAAAATCCAATATTGAAACTGAGTTTATAAATCGAGAAAGGTCCGAAACACCTATGTACTCATACGACCATTTAGCAAACCTCCACAATTCATAATCTGAGAATTCGCATCTTCAAATTGTTCATAATATCTTCTATACCCTTTCCGAGTATTTGCAGGCAGAGGGAGGTGGTCTGTTTCCAAAGCTGCACATCCCTTAGCTTGTTGCGTGCCACAGGGAAGGTGGTGTGAACAACGCAGCGTGCTGGCCCATCCCGGGGGGGAGGGGGAGAGTGGGAAGCGGCAGGGGGCTGTACGGTCTGGCTGTGCACGGTCAGGTTGAACAAGTCAGGCCGTACACAGTCGGGCTGTACCTAGTCGGGTTGTACACAGGCCACACACAGTCGGGCCGTACACAATCGGGCTGTACACAGGTTGTACACAGTTGGGCCGTACACAGGCCATACACAGTGGGGCGGGACACAGTAAGGTTGTACACAGTCAGGCTGTACACAGGTTGTACTCAGTCAGGTTGTACACAGTCAGGTTGTACACAGGCTGTACACAGTAAGGTACACAGTCAGGCTGTACACAGGCTGTACTCAGTCAGGTTGTACAC
>NW_022589783.1:1135634-1140602 GCF_004348235.1 Phoca vitulina | reverse complement strand
GTCAGGCTGTACACAGTAAGGTTGTACACAGGCTGTACACAGTCAGGTTGTACACAGGTTGTACACAGGCTGTACACAGTAAGGTTGTACACAGTCAGGTTGTACACAGTCGGGCCATACACAGGTTGTACACAGGTTGTACACAGTCAGGTTGTACACAGGTTGTACACAGTCAGGTTGTACACAGTCAGGTTATACACAGGTTGTACACAGGCTGTACACAGGTTGTACACAGGCTGTACACAGTTGGGCCATACACAGTCAGGTTGTACACAGGTTGTACACAGGCTGTACACAGGTTGTACTCAGTCAGGTTGTACACAGTCAGGCTGTACACAGTTGGGCCGTACACAGTCAGGTTGTACACAGTCAGGTTGTACACAGGCTGTACACAGTCAGGCTGTAAGTCAGGTTGTACACAGTCGGGCCATACACAGTCAGGTTGTACTCAGGCTGTACACAGTCGGGCTGTACACAGTCGGGCCATACACAGGTTGTACACAGTCAGGTTGTACACAGGCTGTACACAGTCAGGCTGTACACAGTCGGGCTATACATAGTCAGACTGTACACAGTCAGGCTGCACACAGGTTGTACACAGTCGGGCCGTACACAGTCAGGTTGTACACAGTCAGGCTGTACACAGGTTGTACACAGTCGGGCCGTACACAGTCGGGCTGTACAGAGTCTGGCTGTACACAGTCAGGCGGTACACAGAGCAATGGCCCCGCCCCACAGCCTTCCTTCTCTCTCAGAGCTCAGTGCTATTTTGCAAAAGGATCCCACATCACAGTTATCATCTAACACTTGTGTCTTGGAGATCCACAACATTGCATTTTTTAAAAAATGGAAGAGTTCACATCTTTTGGACATAGTAATGAATTTTTATCTTTGTTTTCCTATACAGATGTTTTGAGGCTGGGTCTCTAGATACCTAATGGTGTGCTATGTGAGTGCATTTCTGGTTTGGAATTAGATACCGCTCTATGTAAATCTCATTTCTGTGCTGTAATGATGCCTTTTAATATCTAATCTTCTGCTTTAATATTTCACTCACTAATCACATTGAGATAATGAGGTGGTAGAAGTAGACAATTACTCTGTGGGCTGAGCACACAGTTTCTCACATTTATATAAATACACATGCTGTAAATAAAATACAAACTGACTGCATTCATGGTCCATCTAAACCCAGCGGCTGGAGAAATCATCTGCCTGCGCTGGCTGATCGATTCAATCAGCAACTGGCTGGTTGGACTCATTTTTATTTTTATTTTTTCATGGAACTGACCAGGCAGTTCGGTCAATAGTTGTCAAAATTGGAGTCCAGAACAGGCACAGCTGGATCAGCCCAAAGTTAATGAAGAATCAGAGATGGATCCATGAATGTGGCTCATTCAAGGGAGCTATGGGCAGGAGAAAGTAAGACCACGTCTTCTTTCTGAAGTGGGTGCAGGCAGGTTCTGAGGAGCTGGAGGAGCACGGAGCTCTGGGACCTCAGAGCTGGCAGGCTCCCCACACAGAGGAGGCGCTGATGCCCGGATGGCCAGGCCAGGAGTGTGGCTTGCAGCTTCCCAGGTGCTGGGGCGTCCTGCCGAGTCCTCATGCCTTCCTAACAAGTGAGTCTGGTAATGGCACGGATGCCCTCTACAGAGGTCATGTGCGAGCAGGTACTGGGGGTTCCACGCTCACCATGGCCAGGGTCCCTGCCTCCCACCTGCTTCCGTTCTCTTAGCCACAGGACTTCGTGACGCGTGGCCTGCCCCACCATTGGAACCTCAGCTCTGCCACCTCCCTGACCCAGCCCCTGCTCTGGGACCGGCTTCCTCACTGGCCAGCAGGCCCTTGTGGTTTCTAACCCCTGGTTCACGCCATCTCCCCCCGCCTCTTCCAACGGGCATTTGACACAGCAGGCATGTCCAGCAGTCTCTGGGGGCTGCCGTAATGAAGTCCCACAAACAACAGAAATGCGTTCTCAGTCTGGAGGCTGGACGTCTGCCATCAAGGTGTCGGCGGGGTGCTCCCTCGGAGGCCCCGGGGGAGGCGCCTTCCTGCCCCTTCCAGCTTCTGAGGTGGTCAGTCCTCTCGGTGTTCCTTGGCCCGCAGACACATCATTCCATGCAAGCCTCTTCCGGAGGGTCCATGTCTTCACGTGGTGCTGTCCACGAGTCCGCCGGAGCAAGGGCCCACCCCCTCTAGTAGGAGCTCATCTCAACTTACCTGCACCTGGAGTCACCCTGTCCCCAAATTAGGTAATGTTCCCCGGTGGCGGGGGGCTGGGACTTCAACCTGTCTCTCCAGGGGACACAATTTAACTGACAACAGCATCGTAAGGGTCTTCTCTGTTGGGAAGTCCCCACCGCCATGGGCTCTCTTCTGAGAACGAAGAATTTCTTGTTTATTCCACTTGTATACTAGTGCATCATACACAGTTGACCTATTTTTAAAATGCATTTATTCTATTTCTTCCACTAGATTATAAGCTAATTGAGGGCAGGATCCATGACTTTTCATTTTTGTTTTATATTCGCCTCTATTTTAGAACACAGATTGGCACCTGGATGGTCCACAGGTATTTGATGCTGTGCTTTAAAGCACCTGGATAATGAAAGCCCCGGCTTGTGTGTTGTTGGCGCAGACCCCGTCCTATTCGCCATCTCATCAGTCACGGCTCCTGAGGTTAACAATTAGATACTTATGGAATGAATGAATATTTAATACTCACAAACTGGCCAAAAAAAAAAAAAAAAAAAAGAAGCCCAGAGCCTTCTCTGCAACCTACCGTGCTTTTTAGGAAGGGTGCACAAATCTTGCACTGAGGAGGCGTGCTGTGTAGACACAGGCCTGGAAGCATAAGCTCAGGGACCCACAGGAGCTCGGCAGTGGCAGCCACGGGGTCACGGCGGTTCCCTCCTTACACGGGGAGGGCGGGGAGCAGGGAGGGCCACAGCTGAGCGGCGTGTTCCCGTCGGCGTGCCGTTTGCGACAGCCACTAGGGAGCTGGGACTCAGGTGTGGGACCCCAGGCACACGGCTCTTCCTCGTGGGAAGGCAGAGTATCTGCGTGTCCCTGCAGGTGGGGCTCCCGGGCGTGGTCAGCAGTCTGGTTTCAATAGGCCACCGTTCCCCAATGTCTGCCCCCATACATGTCATAAGAAACGTAGGCTCTGTGTTCAGGGAGGCTTGAGGAGGCCAGGTTCCCGCTGCTGAAACTTGCGGGCTCTTAGCCGTCAGTGGTGGATGGCGCTGGGACTCTACACGCCGGATCCATCCCACGCAGGCCCTGCCACACTTCTCGTTCCACAAAACCCGCCCCCTAGAAGAGCTGTTACAGAAGCTGTGCTCTGGAGATCACACGTGGGAGCTGCCAGTACGCCTCCTGACAATCTTTTCCTGCCTCGTCAGGGCGGGGACACAGCTTGGTGACTCCTGGCCAGTCCTACCAGCGTCTGATCTTCGGACTGACGGTTGAGGCCAACCTCAGCGGGACCAGATCTGTGCCCAACAGAACTTTATAATAAGAAGTAGTCATCAAAAGGGAAAAAATAATTTAAAACTTTGATAATTTAAACACAGTTCTTTAAAAGGCAACTGTCAGGGCAGACCGCAACGTGATTTGGGGCCCTGTTACAGTCGCTCCTGTCCCCACCTCCAGTCCCTCAGGCTGTGAGTGTACTTGGAGACGGGTCTTTCACAGGTGATGCAGGTAACACGAGGTCATTGGGGTGGACCCTGGTCCCGCTGGACGATGTCCTCATACATGTGCTCGGGAAGCAGCACAGTGTGTTATTTTGTTCCAAATCAATAGTACCTGACATCCCCTAAAAGGCCACGCTCCCAGGCCGTGGTCTCGCACACAGGCAGCCCACTGGGGGTGACAGGTCAGGAGCCTGGTCTGTGGACGTGGGCTGTGGCAGCAGAGGTTGTCTTTGCTCTCCTTCTGGACGCACGGCCAGCGGTCTCAGCTCCCTGGGCAGGCAGTGCGGCCTGGGACCAACCTCCAGCTGTGCAATGGGGGAGCCCATGTGCCCTGAGCCGGCCCCCACACACCTCTTTCCTGCCGGCCCCTTGGAGCCCTTTCCTCCCCAGCTGCTGCCCGGAGGCAGTTACTCCAGGGCCAGATGACAGCCAGGTGCTGTAGGAGAGGCCGCAGCGACGAGGCAGGGAGCGAGGAGCCGGCCTCTATTGTGTGGAGTAAGACCTGAGTTCAAGCCTTGGCCGCCATTCCCGGAGGACCTGCCGACAAGGGGCCTCACCTCCGCCTCGGAAGCCTCCCTCCTCCGCGGTTTGCAGGTCAGGGCTCTTGAGGCCCCGGAGCTGATGCACGCTTCAGCTTCTAGGAAGAAACGTAATTTTGGGGTCCAGCACAATCTGGGGAAACCGGCCCCACCACACAGCCTTGTCAAGTGAAGACTGAGCGAGGCTTGACTCTAATGCGCGGACAACGTCAAAACCACTCCACGAGCGCTGGCGAAAAAAACCTGTCCCTGCCTTTCCAGCGTCACTGTTCTGGAGGATGAGACGGAATTCTACAGCCTCACCTGCCTTTGCTGCCGCCGCCGGCTCCCACATGTGGTCCGAGCCCGCTGGACCGCCCCACGGAGCTGCACCCCTGCTCCTGAGCTCACGATCACCGGCCTGGCCCGCCGAATCCGGCAGTGACGGGGGGTCGCGACAGGACAGGAGCTCAGCGCGTGGGGCGTCCTCCCCAGCAGCGCTGGCCGGGTGCCCCGGGCTGCCTCCGCCGGGCATGCAGCAGCCGAGCCACAGGACTGCAGGCCTCGCGTGTCCACCTCCCCGTTCTCTGCATCGACGCGCCGGAGCAGGGGCTAAGAACGGGGTCAGACGCACCGTGCCTGCCATTGTGTTTCTCTTACTCTTGTCCAAAGACGGTTGCAGTGACGGAAGCGTTACAACCAGAGGGGACTAGTCCTTGGTAGGCGCGCTTCCGAGCCAAGGCGCCCGCCCC
>NW_022589783.1:1125040-1130634 GCF_004348235.1 Phoca vitulina | reverse complement strand
CCTACACATTCACACACACACCTACACACACAACACACCCACACCTACACACACAAACACACCTACACATTAACACACACACAAACACACCTACACCCACACGCACACACCACACACCTACACACACAGCACACACACCTACACACACAGCACACACACCTACACACACACGCACACAACACACACCTACACACACACGCACACAACACACTTGTGTACATACACAAATGTACAAACACACAGAGCACGCCTGCATAGACACACACGTACACGCTCACACTTACGACGTCCTCGCATCTCTGCGTACCTTTCCCAGTCTTTGAATAGCCCCACAGTCATAAAGGTTCCTCTCTCCCTGCGGCCACACCACCAGGTGGGAGAGTCAGGATTTGCACCAAGTCAGGATCAGCTCCTCACACCCCTGAGAAGGTGCAGCCCATGTGCCCAGGGACACTCATTCACAGCCCTGCTCAGAACCCCATGGGCACAACCAGAGTGTCCTCAGTGGGCGAAAGTACAGAAAAGCTGTGACTTGTATTCACACTGAAACATGACCCTAGAGATAAGAAGAATGAGCTGGACTCACATAAATCAACATGAAAAATCTCAAAAACATAAAGCAGGTAGAAACGCTGGAAAAGCCTGTGCATTAGCACTCATGCATTTAGACTCTCCCAAAATCTAGTCCTGGGGGCCTACACTCTCTTTCTTTACACTCAGGGGCTGGTCCATGGCAGGAGATGCACTGGAGGCCCTGAGAGGGAACAGCAGACCCATGGCTGGAGGCCAGGCCCAGAGGGCACACACTATAAAGTCTGCAGAAGCAGCCCAAGGGACGCAGGGGCCACTAAAGTGAATAGCACCCAGGAGCCCTTCCGGAGTTAACTGGGGTCTCTGTGATGACCATCAGACATTCAGGAAAGTCAGATGTATGCCCAGTATCTTGTGCTTCAGAAGGCAACAGACACACTCTGCACCTTGCCAACTGCCGTCCAAAATAGTCAAACTAGGCAAGGTTTACTTAGTGATTTACTTACTGATTATACACCAGCGATCTAAGTGTCCCCTGCAAAAACAGCTCCTCTCCGGATGCCACTAGATGAGTGCTCTGGGACTGGATCTCTGACCCATTCATGGCTAAGTGATGGGGGAGTGTGGGACCCAGCCAGCTCTTCTGACCTGTGACTTCTGGAGGACATCTTGGGTGATGGGGTGTGCAGAGGGATAAGTTTCTTTTCAGGGTTACAGCCCACCTGTTTGTTTCCATGGTGTGATGTTTCCATGATAGAACCACATCTTTGCAGGGTAACACATTGAGGATCCAGACTCCATGGAGTCCTCAGCTCTAGAGAAGACCCTGCCTTCAGAACAGAGCCACACTGAGAGGAAACCAGTCCCATGAATTTCAGAGCTGCACTTGTCCAATATCTATATTCTCTCTGGTGTGATTTAAGAACTGGCTAAATTTTTTTAAAAAGAAGAGAATTATAGCACATAGAAAAAGATTTCATTTCAAGATCAAGGACAGCTCCAGATAAAGAACTCTGAGTCATCCAGAAGAACAGCTCACTCATTCACTGATCTAACGACACATCATTCATCCATCATCTACCCACCCATGCATAATCCATCCTTTCAGCCATCCATCCACCATCCACCCATCCATCAATCCATCCACCATCCACCAATCCATCCACCATCCACCCATCATCCTTCCATCCAAGAGCCCATCCATTATCCATCATCTACCAATCCATCATCTATCATCCATCCATCCTTCCACCATCCATCCATTCTTCCATGCATCCACCCACTCATCATCCATACTTCCATCCATCATTTATCCTCCCATCCATTATCTATCACCCATCCATCCATCCATCATCCATCCATCACCCACCAACCTCTCCATCCATCCATCCACCAATTTACTCATCCATTATCCATCCATCTATTATCTACCCATTGATCCATCCATCCATCACCCACCAACTCATTCATCCAACCATCCATCCATCCATCCATCCACCAATCTACTCGTCCATCTATTACCCATCCATTATCTACTCATCCATTCATCCATCCATCCATCATCCATCACCCACCAACCCATCCATCCATCCATCCCTTTATCCATCCATCCATCCATCCATTTATCATTTATCACCCATCATCCATCCATCTATCCAATAAAAATTGGTGGAGATGTTGTTGAGCACACATTGTGTGGGTTGCTGGAGATGAAAAGACATATGAGATAAATAAGGTTTCTTATTCACAGAGCATAAATTCTGGTGAATATTCTACCCAGAGGTGTTCAGGATCACCTGCCTAGTTTTTTTTACCTCAAACATTAAGAAGTAGCCTAGCAGGAGTCAACAACTAGTTCAAAGTTCCTAGGGAGTTAACTGTGAGGCCAGGCCTTCCAAAACCTGTCCACTGTTCTTGCCACCACAGCAGCCATTTTTAGACCAGGCTCCATGTAGGATCAAAATGGGATTCATAAAAGCCTCTGAAATAGAGCTTGCAGACTTTCCCACATCCCCTAATCACCCTATCATACATAATTCAGAATGTATAGGTATTCGTTTTTAAAATTAGTGTAAAAAAGTCAAAGCTCTGGTTTTCCCCTTGATGCCAAGATGGTTTTCTATCGAAATAGTTGTTTCTACAAACGTTTCCTGCAACTCCACCTTGCTGGAGCCCCCCCTGTGTTCCTAGTGCCTGCTGCGCCTCCTCGATGTACGGAGGGTCTGAGAAGGGCCTCTGAGCCTCTGCTGGAGCAGGTCCTCGGTCTCTTCCTTCGTCTCTTTTGCATATAGAATCTTGTGAACTATTTCCTCTGATAGGAGAATTCCGCGGCCACACTTAGTAACAAAGTAAATACAAAGTTTACATTTCCCCTTAGTTAGCAGACAACCTCACCCTAAGCCTAGACCACAGCTCTAAGTGTTGGATAAACTCAGAAAAAGGCAGGTGGAGAAAATGGGGTGAGTTGGTCAAGGCCCCAGCTCCAGGGGCTGAGGACTGGCAGTGAGGCTCTGCAGAGCACCTGCCACTCACCTGCACGCCCCCTCCCTCCTCTGAGTGGTGCTATGTGCCCTCGGGAGAGCCTTTGTGGTGGATGACAGCCCCATAGCACATCCCACCTCCTCCTAGAATGCTTTACGTCTCTGTGAGGCCCTGCAGATGGATGAGCCATTGTGCTCGGCTGATGCTGCACGCGGGGGATGGGTCAGCCTGGGCTCTGAGAATGCCCCCCACCTGGGGGCTCTTTCAGTGCAAACGGGGGGCTGTTCTCTTATGTGCCACATGGTACCCCTGCCTACATACAGACATCACTGGACACAAGTGCCCTTAGGAGGAAGCTGGGCTTCCCAGCCCCCAAAGTTACCTCTGAATTAGGTACCAGTTTCCCTCTGTCTCACCAGGCAAGACCCAGATGTTTAGAGCAGCGGTTCTCAAAGTGGGGTCCCAGGCCACAGCATCATGGGGAACTTTTGGAAGAGCACATGCTTAGGCTCTGCCTCAGCCCTCCCAAATCAGAGACCCTGTGGAACAAAGGGTAAGATGTCTTCCTCCCGTAGGCTGACCAACCAGTAGGGGACAGGATAGCCATGCTCACCAAATATCTGTCAGGATCCAGGATCCTGCCTGACCCACCTGCAGGAGTCAGGAAGGTCAATGCGCCCATGCCTCGCCTCCTGGCCAAGCCTCTCCTCTCTGTGCTTCTAGGCCCTCAGCTCCCTGTGGGAAGATTCACCATCCTACCAGCTGATGACTCACCTCCAGCCCAGATTTCCCCGTCTGCCTCCACTGACAGGACTTGTCCTGCTTGCTGTGTCCCCAGGGCCCAATTCCAGGTATGGTTCCTAAGGTTGAACCACATGGAATTGCCAAGGTTTGACCACTTTTGACCTAAAAATATAAGTTTCATGTAATTCTACCTAATACCAAGTGTTGAGCATGTACTTGTTGAGTGAATTAATATGTAGCAAGAAGGAAACACAGACCAACCGACCCTGATCCCTTACGGGCTTACTCTGGACAGGGAAATATCCTCCTATTTTGCTCATTTCACCTTAAAATCCCAAGGCTTGATCCAGCGTGTACTGAAGACAAGAGAGCACCACCAGCGGCTTTTGCACACTCTGTCTACAGTTAGGGGGCCTGGAGAAATGGGTTCCTTTTGCAGAGCTCCCTCAGGGGTGGTGTCTTTTTGATGTACAAAGGGCCTGGTTTAGGGTATCAGGGGAGAGCTCAGCTCTCTGCATGATATTGATCAAGAAATCCATCAGGTGCATCTGGGAGAGAAGGACTGTGGGGGGGGGGTGGCTTCCAGAGAGAAGGGGGCCGCTAGTATGGCTGCAAGTCCATCAAAGGTGTTTCTTGTTCCTCATGGTTTTGGCTACTCTGGGTGTCCCCCCCCCCAAACTTCCATAAAATCCCAGGATCCTTAGCAGCCTGAGACCCATTCTGGAGGCACTGGAAGGGGGGCAATGGGTGGACTAAGGCATCCACTCCTCGAAGTCCATCCCTCACCTTCAGACCATGCCCCCATCTGACAGCTGACAGGTGGGTGAGGGCCGCCCCTGCACACTCCAGCCCCCCACTGGCTCCTTTGGAAGGTACTGGAATGGCCCACAGCAGTCTCCAGGCTGCCTCTTTCCTCCCTGGCCTTTAGCACAGCTAGCAGGTTACTGCCCCTCGCCCCAGCAAGACTCATGACTCCCATTGCCATGAACACATTACTACCCTTCACCCTGAATCCAGAGCGCCCAACTACCTTTCTGCCACATGTGGGCTTTCAGTCAGTGGACAATGTCCTGCACTTCACTCTCTCATCAAACTGACCACCACCCCCTGCTTTCTGGGCACTGCTGTGTCCTCTCTTCCTCCCACACTCACTCCCAGCACCCACTCCTTGCTCCACTTCTCGCCTGGCCCTCCACCTGGAGTGTCCTTCCTGCAGCTGATACATTCACAATTCTCTTCTTTCAGGGAGGCCCCATCTTTGCCTTGGAAGCTTCCTGACTCACCCACAGATGAGTCTGGGGTCTGGGAGACAGGGAGGAAAGTGTAGAAGGTGGCACCGCCTGAGTGGGCCAGCAGCAGCTGGGGTATGCGCACAGAAGTAAAGTAACACACTTATGTAATGCACACATACTCACATGTGTGCTCACAGGCTCGTGCACACATGCTCATACACTCACACTCATGCACACACATGTGCTCACAGGCTCATGCTCACATGCTCATACACTCATGCTCATGCACACACACACTCACACGTGCTCACAGGCTCGTGCACACATGCTCACTCACACTCGTGCACACACACGTGCTCACAGGCTCATGTAGACATGCTCATACACTCACGCTCATGCACACACACACTCATGCACACATGCTCACAGGCTTGTGCACACATGCTCATACACACACACACACACGTGCTCACAGGCTCATGCACACATGCTCATACACTCACGCACACACACGTGCTCACAGGCTTGTGCACACATGATCATACACTCACACTCATGCACACACACACGTGCTCACAGGCTCGTGCACACATGCTCATACACTCA
>NW_022589783.1:1115384-1125030 GCF_004348235.1 Phoca vitulina | reverse complement strand
GTGCACACATGCTCATACACTCACACTCATGCACACACACGTGCTCAAGGCTTGTGCACACATGCTCATACACTCACACTCATGCACACACACACTCATGCACATGTGCTCACAGGCTCATGTACACATATACTCACACTCATGCACACACACATGCACACACGCTCATAGGCTCATGCTCAGGTGCTTACACACACATGCTCATAGGCTAATGTACAAATGTGCACACATGCTCACACATGCACACTGGCTCACATGCACACACATACACAGAGAAGTAGAAAAAACCTGCAGGAAATCCTCCTGCCAAGGGCAGGGTCCCTGCCATAGAACAATCACCCAATTCATCCATCTTGGAGACAAGGAGCTTGGTTACGGGGTTTTCCCCGGGAGGCTGGTGACAGGTGTGGTCCGCTCACCCAGGAGCCCGTGGCGAATCCCTAGTTCCTCAAACAAGAGGAAACCAGAAATTTTACAGGCTTCCATGGGCCAGAGAGAGCTGTTGCTTCCTTCCTTTTGGCTTCAAGTATTTACAGCAGAAAACGGGAAGATCCCTGTCAGCAATTTCGGATAACCTTGCTCGAGGTCAGGCGCCATCCTTCTGGTGGGGTGACGGGAACTTGAGTTGAGAGCCACTGCCCAGGGGTTCTGGAACATGGGGCTCCCAAACATGCTTTCCCAGAGACTGGCGGTTTGTGAGTTCCTTCCGTGTCAGCACGTCTTTCCCATGGCACCGTCTGTCAGTCCCGGCAAACTCCCGCCAACCCGTGGAGGTGCAGCCGCCGAACCTCATGCGGGGTAGGAGGATGTAAGTGTGACCCCTAGTGGTTGCAGCGCACCAGCCATCTCGGCCATCCCAGGGGGTCAAGGGAGGCCCGTCCTGCCTGGATCCCCCAAGGAGGGGCGGCGCGCTCCCGGGGTTTTTTGGCAGGGTCTGGTGGCCGTGTGGCCGGGACCGCACCGTGGCAAACTGAAGCAAGTTCTTCTGGCTGTTTGTCTGTCTGGGGAAGCACTTACGACGTTCCATTCGACAGATCCCGCTTCCTGATCACTAACGTCCACGTCCACCCACGCTCGCCCTGCCTCCCGGTCCTGCTGCTCCCACAGCCTCCCCCGACGAGCCAGGCTGTGTGGACGAGGGCCCACGTGAGCTCCGGGGACAGTCCTGCGGGAAATCCCTCATGCCGAGCCCACTCTGCCACGGCTTCTGAGCGCGCTGCGTGGGGCCCAGGCCGAGGACAGAATCGGCGCTGGAAACCCAATTCTCAGCACGGAGCAAACGGTTCGTAAGTCATGGTCCTGGGACAGACCGTCACCACACGTTGCTTTGTGAGGTGTCTAAAAACTAACACTTCTCTGTGGTGGCTAATTACCCCTTTCCTTGAAAACGCAGAATCGGTATTAGCTACATGGCAGATAATCCCAGTTATTTAACTTAAATATTTATTTACTTTAATTCCCCTTCGCTAGACCACAGCCCCTGTAGATTCCACTCCACACACGGCTACGGGACCCCGGAGCTCCCATCCCTCATCCTCCTGCTGATCCCCGTGCCTGGCGCCCAGCCTCCTCCGCAGGACAAGCCGCACCTTCAGCCCTGCGCTGCCAGGAGTGGGGCTGCGGGCGGGCAGAGAAAGTGTCCGCAGAAACACGGACACCTGGGCGCTTGCAGCCCTGGTGAGCAGGTGTTCACCGCCAGGAGAAGGTAGACCAGGACGTCACAGGGAGCTGGGGCTGACCAGCACCCTCACTCCTGTCCCCACGAGGACGTCCCCTCACACTCACACAGCGGTGGAAACCTAACCGACAAGGATGGAATTCCTGTCCAACCCCGACACTGAAAACCGCCATTCTCCATCGGTGGAGAAGGAAGAGACCACTCCAGCGACAAGTGGCTGTGGGAAAAGCAGCTTTAGGAGGTTGTGATGGTCAACGCGACGGGGCCGAGGGGTGTGGGCGGGGTTTGGGTGGCTGACAAAACGTCCCTTCCGGGGCATCTGTGTGCTGTCCCTACATTAGCAGTTGAACCAAGAGTCTGAACAGAACACAGAGGCGGATGAAGGCTGAATTTGCTCTCTGCTTGACTTGGGATATGCATCTTCTCCTGCCCTCGGTCATCCTGCTCCTGGCTCTTGGGCCTTTGGGCTCCGGGTGGGGCTTTGGGCTCCCTGGGCCTGCAGCTTGCAGATGGCAGGTGGTGGGACTTGCCGGCATCCATAAGTGGTGGGTCTGTTCGTTACACATTTCCCTCTCTCCCCCTGTCTCCACATACACCCGTCTGTTGGTCCTGCTTCTCTCAGGACGAACTAATCCTTCTGTGACTGACACGGGACTGCAGATACCAGCACAGGACCCGACGGCCGGGGACAGGGGTGCAGCTCACGCGCAGTGAAGACCGCGGTCACACCGGGCAGGTCGGCGCGGGGAGAGGCTGCGGGTGGAGCGCACGGGGTGCTCTAGTGCAGGCTCCACTCCTGCCCACATTCTGGGTCCTCGGGTGGAGGAGGGTCTCAGGAGGAAAGTCAGGCGCAGTACCTGAGGGGCAGCGTCTGCACAGGTACGTGTGGAGCCTACTCCAGGGACCCCAGAGGATGACGGTGGCTGGCAGGGAATACACCAACCCGACTTCCAGGAGGAATGTTTGCTCCTGAAAAAGCCTCACGAGTTCCGTATCCATGTAGGAAGCAATACGGACAAACCCCAGGTGAGCCCAGGAGACCCGAGTGTGCTCCTTCTCTTCCCGCCCTCACGCTTGCTGAGGAATGAAATGTCTCGACCCAACAGCAAACCTGAAGCCTTGACAGGGCAGGGGAAGGTAGGGCAGGAGGGAAACAGGACACAGCTCTTGTAAGGCTTAGACCTCAACGTGAGGGACACACACAGCACCGAGCAACATGCATGAGGGAAAGGTTTTCTGAGTCCTTCCTGGCCAGCATGGAAGGAGCTGTGCAAGGAGATTTCCGTCCAGAAAACGCTGTCCTGAGAAACCACATTTTCTCTGGGTTTCTCCAAAATAATCAGACCATCCCATAATCAGCTCCACTTGAATGAGGGGGTAAAAGTGAATGGAAAATATACGCCAGGGTCATCATTTTAAAATATACATTAATACAAATATTCTGCTAACATAACTACAGCGATCTAAGGAAAATCCTGTTTCTGTAAGTCGGGCACATTTTGATACACAGTGAAGCCACGTGGTTATCCTGTCCCTGGCATGCTAAAGGGCTATCTTCTCCTTTGCTAAGGATGAAACAGCATATCTTGTTCTTGCTCTCTAGGAATTTATGGGTGAGCTAGAAAAGGGTCTGCTAAACGTGACCACCTGTGTCCTAAGGGAGACCCCTGAGTGCCGGGGAGTTTCCTAGGGAGACCCCTGAGTGCCGGGGGGTTTCCTAGGGAGACCCCTGAGTGCCGGGGGGGTTCCTAGTGGCCCGGAACACTCCGACACGAAGACAGGGCACCTTGATGGGACCAGAAATGGGATCTCTTGATGGGATCAAACTGCACTGTGTTTACTAATGAATGCCTGTTTAATTCAATGTTTTCAAATGCTTGTTGATGTGTAGGGGAAAATGGAGCCTTCAAGAAAATATCAGGAACCCTCACACGCACACGTGCGCTCACGCACACACATACGCACAACAACGTCCTGCAGCTACTATCTTTTCTTTTTAAAATCATACATATTTCATTAAGCTTCATGCAGAGTGTCTTCTGATTTATGGTAATTGTCAACAAAAGCAAAAACACAGATGATTTTAACCCTGCAGTAGCTAGGAGTTACCTGGCATGAAATTATGTTGTGTTTTTCTTAAAAACGAGAGGGAGGGTCCAAAACCCTCCATCTTGTTAAACGCCCCGGACCCCGAGTTAAGGAGATGCTGGCCTGAGACAGCGAATCAGGGCAGCACCTGACCCGGTGGACACCCCCCCCCGCCCCGTGATCCCCGTGTGCTCACAGACTGGAGGACTCTAGTGAGACTCATTTCCATATCAAACCCAATTTAGATGAAACGTCTTGGTTAAAAAAAAAAAAAAAAGCCAGCGCATCAATAGCCCCTTGATTAGATTTTCATCTCCTGAGCAGACAAATATGAATATTTATTACCATGAATGCAGACTTTCCTCTTTCCATGGCTCTGATCTTGAATATTATCCACTGCTAATTTTTATGAAAATTTGGGCAACATAATGTTTTCACATAAACTGACAGTTCTTGAGATAATCCTGTTATTGTCTGGTTGAAAATGACAGCTTCCGCTTATTCATGTGTTAACGAGGGATTAAATATTGTTTTTCATCCCCATAATCTAAGATGGACTGGAAATTAAAAATTGAACATTGTATATTAGCAGGGCTTTGAGGACCAGAATTTGTTTGCATTCACTTAGAGAAGATCTGTAAATTAGCAGTTTCACAATCAGTCCCTTTTATGTTGCTGCCGAAGGCAGCATCATAAAACATCACTGACATTTCTAAAATAAATTCATTACTCTACCTGCTGCACACCAAAATGAAAAGGCTTCCATCGGTAAATAAGCCACAAAGAAACAGACAACCCTATGCCAAAGAAATAAAATTGCAACACAATTTACACTGTTTCAACGTCAAGAATTTTTCAGGGGCCCCCCACACTAGAGGGGTGTGTCTACCCTGGCGCTGGCCGCCAATGTCGCTGGAGGGAAGAGTCCTGGTGGGTTAGTCACACAGGCCAAGCCTCCCCTGCTGCCCAGGATGGCTGGGTCTTCCCACCTCAACACCACCACTGCTGAGACTTAATTTATTTGGACCATGTGGTCATTTTTACTTAATTGCTATGGCTGGATGTCAGATCAAACCACGGATTTGAAGGGTTTGTGCATAAAACTATCCCATTATGTTTCTAAAAATGCACTCTGTTATTTTTTACCTCCCTCCTCGGTTTGGTAGAATGTTTCACTTTTCCACTAATTGTTCGACATGGTCTAGGAACGTAGCACATATATATTTTTGGACGGTAGCTTGTCGCAACACTATCCTTTGGAACTAATATGCAAAAGGAACCCAAAGTTTAATCAGACACTAGCAAGACAGATTTGACCATGGGTCAGTGTTATGGGCTGAGCTGGAACCCCCCATCCACATGTTGAACCCTTATTGCCAGGACCTCGGAATGTGACTGTATGTGGAGATGGGGCCTTTACAGAGACAATGAAGTCAGAATGAGGTCCTAGGGTGGGCACTGATCCAATCTGACCGGCGTCCTTATGAGAAGGGATCAGGACAGACACACCCAGAGGAGGACCAGGTGAGGACACAGGGAGGAGACGGCTGTCCACACGGCAAAGGACAGAGGCCTCAAAGCAAACCAACCCCGACCACGCCTGGATCCCAGACTTCCGGCCTCCGGGGCGTGAGACAGTGAACGTCAGCTGTTTAAGGCACCCCAAGTGTGGTGTTGCTGAGGCCGTTGTAGGAAACAATGCCTGTGGTTTCTGTCAGACATTCGAGGTCCACCCCCTGTGATTGCAGAGTGCGGCATGATCATGCGACAGAGGAAAGACGTTTATATTTTTAGTGTAGCATTAAGTCCAAGTGCTTGTCAAAGGAAGAAGGTTACTTCCTAAGAACTACCTTTTTGCTTTATGCTCTCATTAAGAAAAACAGAGCTGTAATTCCATAAAGAGGTCTGTGCACGCAGAGACCTAATTAGCCTGTTAACCAGGACTTTTGTTGCAGAGAAATAAAAGGTGAAGTTCTGTGTATGCAAACAGATGAAGACTTGCCAGTGTCCTGCTGCCCAGGGCCCTCACCGCCCCCTTCGGAGTAGCTTGGTGCTACCGCCCCAGGCAAGGGGGTTCTGTGTGCACCTGCTGTTCTGAGGATTCCCTAACGTGATTAGAACGCATGTTATGCAGATGGAGAGGGCAGCCCTCAGGCCGGGGCTGGGGCCTGCGTCCAGCGTCCAGGGAGCTGCAGAGTCCTAAGGGAGCCCCAGGACGCACCCCTCCCTCCTCCACCCCCGGTTATTTGCCCACAGTTAGTGCAGAGCAGGCTCTGAGCCGTGCCTCCGCGGGGGGCTTCTGGGCTGGTGGGGGAGAAGAATGTCTGGTTGGCAACACGGACACACCTGGAGGACACCGAAACCAAGTCCTACCTGTCAACCCTCGCCCACACTCCCAGGATTTACCCACAGGCTTTTCCCAGTCCCTAGGAGGGGTAGCGTGCTCAGAATTTGGAAAATTAGGATTTTGCACTTGTAACTCATGGACTTTGCAGGTGAAAATTTTACATATGCACTTAACCTACCTTCCACTTAAAAATTATTTCATATCATAGAGTACAGCAGGTGTTCATATGCCTTAGGGGTGAAACAAACGAGATTTTAACTTTTAAGAATCTTGATGAGAAAAAATAACTTAATATGACAATACAACAAGAATTAGCTAATTTAATAAAAATAACAACATTAGATTTACTGTTCATGTTGACCTGAAGATACGGAATTCTCAGTGGGCTCTGTAAGGGAGACATGTCCGTGTATTTTTCCCTCTGGGAAGTTCTGCAGGACAGGTGTGATCCATGAGGACCCCACCCCCAGATCTGGATCCTGGTTCTCCTCAGTTCTGTCAGTACCGGCAGACATGGGGGTGTGTGTGTGTGTGAGGTCTGGGGGGTCAAACTAGATTATGAACAGAGAAACAGATCTGGCTGGAGAGGCTAACTCTGTTCATACAATCAGATGAGCAAACTACTATATCCCCTTCCCAAAAGGAGAAAAATTCAGTTGTAGGTCAGTCAATAATCAATACTGGGACCTTAAGTCCAGAAGATGGAGGACACCTGTGATTTTAGGGTACTGTGGATTGAATTTGTGTCCCCCAAAATGTATGTGCAATTTCCAACTCTCTCTACCTGTGGGTCAGGCCTTATTTGGAAATCGGGTCTTTGGAGACGGGATCAAATTAACATGAGGTCCTACTGGGTGGGGTGGGCCTCAGTCCACCATGACAGGTGTCCTCGTAAGAACAGACACACAGGGGAGAAGGGAGCTCAGAGGCAAGGCTGGAGAGATGGGTCCCTGAGCCAGGGGCCTCCAAGGACGGCCAGCAATACCAGGAGCTGGTAGAGGCAGAAAGGACCCTCCCCTGGAGCATTCAGAGGGACCCCAGCCCTGCCCGCACCGGGATTGCAGATCTGGCCTCACGGAACGGGGAGAGATCAATTCCTGTGTCTTAAACCCCCAGTGTCTGCACACTGTTACAGCGGCCCCAGGACCCTGACACCCAGGCCGCTGGTGGTCACAGTCCAGGCAAGAGACCAGTGGGCAGCAGGACGTGTCTGCCCGCCCTGGGACCCATGCAGGACAAGGGCACGTCGGAAGTCCAGTCCTGCTGACTGGCTGTGGGGGTGCCCCATCTGGGGTACGTGGGGTGCCAGGGCTTATTAACAAGGTTTATAATGAGGATGCCGAGACATCGTAGGACCACGTGGCCCCCGTGATGGATTTTGGGGCCTGGAGTGGAACTGCAGAGGCTGGTGTGGACGGCCGCCGCGCTCGGCCCAGGAGCCCAGGGAAAGGGAGAGGGAGGGGCGCATCCTGCCGCTCCAGGGGACCTGCCAGGGCCCCCATCCAGCACCGGCCACATCACCCACCTGCAATCGCTGTCCTTCGATGCAGGTTCACGCATTTACTGCGGGGGGAGGCACCCTGCAGACGCAGGCCCTGCTTCGGGGGAAGGGCAGCGGGAGGGATCCGCTCCCTTCCTGCAGGACAGATGTGCACACACGCTGGTACCCAGAAAACCTGAGTCACATTTACCTCTGCCGAACCTGACGACCGCTGCATCGACGGCCTGTTTTCACAGAAGTGTTTTAAACTTAGCATTTGATTATATTCTGTGTTATAGTGATTACTAATTATTTCACGCGATGAAAAGATCCTTTTTAAAAACAACAACAAGGCCTGGATGAAGCACAGAGGAGGTATTCAAATCAGCTGTCATAGAGACGAAGCCGAGTCCAGCAGGACGGGAGCTGGGGTGTCACAGAGGGTCCTCAGGGACAACCGACAAAGTGCACACAACACAGTTACGAGTCACAGATTTTCCACAGAGGTCTCAAAGCCCCGGGACAGGCGGTCTGAATGATCCATGGAGAAGGGAGCGGCAGGGGCGTCTACCCTGCAGCCAGGGTTCACGATTCAATTCGTTTCAACGCGTGTGTATTGACTTTTTGCCATATGTCAGGCCTCGTGCGGGGTGCTGGAGACACGGGCATGACTGAGACATGTGGAGTTACTGTTGAGTGCACGGTTATGGGGGGACAGACACGAAATCACATCACTCCGCTCCGCTCTGACGGATGCCATGGGGAGAGACGGGCCGGAGCGGTCGGCATGCTTCACTCGCGGGCTGCCTTGGGGTTGCGGAGCATCTGCTGGCCTGAGCAGCACCTCCACCCCTCCTGACCTCAGGACCCCCAGCCCCTCCACCCCTCCCGACCTCAGGACCCCCAGCCGGAAGCAGCTTTCTAAAACCCAAGCTCTTGAGTGCAGTGGGGAGGGGAGATGACCAGTTGTCGTGGGCTGACCTGTGTCCCCCCCAAACGATATGCTGGAGTCCTAACCCCCAGTATGTGATGGTGGGACCTTATCTGGAAACAGCGTCCTTCTAGAGGTCCTCCTGCAGTGTGAGGGGCGTCCTTGTGAAAAGAGGACGTCGGGACATGAACACAGACGTGCAGGCAGACGGCAGGTGTGGGAGGAGCCGGCGGTCCACCGGCCACAGACAGAGCGTGGAAAGCATGCTCCCTCACCACCAATGCGGGACCACCCCGCCGAGAGCAGGACCTCAGGCCCCAGAGCCGTGGGACTTGCTTCCAGGGTCTGGGCCACTGGTCTGTGGTGCAGCGTCCCGAGTACACGAATGCACCACTCTTCGTCCATGTCCTACCAAAACCTGGGCAGGAGCCGGGGGCTCAGGCTGCAGCTGCTGTGGGATCTCAGGGGGATGCTAGTCTGTCTGTGGGGACCAGAAGCCCGCTGTGAAGCCCTCCCACAGGGGGACGCAGGTCTGCGCGGCAGGTGCCACTAGGTCCCTTTCATCTGAAGGCAGGACCCGGGGCCTCTGGGTTTCAGGCTGGTGTGGCGCCACTTAGGGACTAAGACCCGGGCTTGGGAGTGGGACCGCCTGGGCCGGGACCCCACGGCCGCCCCGTCCTGTGGCCTCTTGTTTGGTCTTCGTGAGCTGCGTGTGACTGGCGGCCGGGGGGCTGTGCTGTGAGGAGCCGGTCGAGGTTCGGGTTGGTGGAAGTTCCCTCCGGTCTTCTTCACTCTCTTTCAAGCAATTCCAATTCTTACCATTGAGCCTTAAAAAGGGTTTTTGAAATAATACCTTCTGAGGGCTCTCAGGAGTATCTCTAGAGTTTAGTTTTTTAAATGAAAACTAACTTCTGAGGCCACACTAACCAGTTCTGCGGAGGAAGCTACAGGGACAATCTTACACTTTATTGAGACGGACCCCCATTTCTTACGGGGACACCATCCAATCCCAGCCTAGACAGCAGCCCGTGAGGAGACTCGTGCCAGGCAGGCCTCCACAGAAACGCAGCTGAAGGCACGGGGTGGGGGGGATGGTGGAGGGGAGGGAAGGGGAGGGGAGGG
>NW_022589783.1:1000778-1114984 GCF_004348235.1 Phoca vitulina | reverse complement strand
GGGAGGGGAGGGGAGGGGAGGGGGGAGGGGAGGGGGGGGGGAGGGGGGAGGGGAGGGGGGGGGAGGGGAGGGCGGAGGGGAGGAGCCCCAGGCAAACCTACTTATTTTATCTTACGTGACTATTTACTCTGATATTGAATAAAAATTGAATTTGTCACTATAGCAACTGCCACATCACATGGCACCTCTCCTGCCTTTAAATCACAAAAAGTATTGAAAAGACATTCGTGGCCCACGCGACGGGGTACTTTATATAGCATTTCAGAAGGAAAAGATGTTGTTTCATAATAAACTCCTATTTGTCGGTATGTCGAGTGCCATTAATTCTATCGAACACACTTCTGTGTGATTTTCTCCACTTTTGAGAAAGAAGAACACAGGATGGGGAGCAGCAGTGAGGACTGCGTTGGGGGGGAAGCCACGGAAACGCCAGTGGCCTGTCCAGCGAAACTCGGAACACCTGACCAGGGGGCCGCTGGGCTGAGGACAGAACAGACCTGGGCAAGCCCTGCCAATATTTTCATGCAATTTCATGCAGAGCTCCCGTGTCAAACACAAACGAAGAACGTTTACAAGAAAACAGGCTTCCCTCAGGACCAATGCACTTTTTGCATCTAGGAGGAAAAAAGTTCTATTTTCTCCATCTAGAAATGCAGATTAGAATAACCCAGGTGACCTGTGCACCCGAGGACAATTGTGGGGGGCCCAGATCTCTCCAGCGCACCCGGAGCCCCAGCAGACATTCGACCATGGCTTCTGGGTCACCGGATGGGAACTGGGCAGGGACGCCACACATTCCCTGGGACCGAGCTGGCGTGCATCGGGGGGTGTGTGTGTGTTTCTGGAGAGGTTCCAAGGTTAGCCCTGGGCTCTCAGGGGGCCCGTGACAGTCGGTGTCCCCGTGCCAGCCTGAGGGCTGGTGGAGAGGAGCCAAGGGGGAGCCCTGGGAGGCCACGCAGCTGAGGAATATCATGGACCCTCGAAAACACAAGACCGGCATCTCAAACTCAACCACAGTCTCCGCCTGAGAGACCCTGTCCACCCCGACGCCCCCATCTTCTCCCACCCATCCCACTTTCCCTCACATGCTACTGTCCTTTCTCGCAGAGACTGGAGTCCGCTGCTCCTGTTCTGACAGCACCCATCCTCACCCACGGATGAGCGCCCACCACTCCACGTTAGGCTCCCCGGCCTCTGGTCAGAGCCCGCTCTCCGCCCTCTGGCCTCCTCCATGCACCCACACCCAGTGCTCTTCCCCTTGGATTTCCAAGTATGTGCCTTGATCCAAACACCAGCGATGTTTTAAATGACTCATGATGCCCTCCCTGTGCGCGACACGGAGCCACAGAAGATGTCCACAAATACGTGACTCTTGAGCTGTTTGCAGCATTCCCTACAGCAGTCCGCGGGGTCCACAGGCCAGGAGCCCGGGGCATTCACGCGCGGCGGGGTTTCCTCCTGCATCCTCGCGTATTTGTACGTGTGAACGTGGACTCCTGTACTTTGGTCGCATGTCTTTTCTTAGTTAAAATTGTAAAGAGCGGCATCAGAGGGACAGTGACACAAAACTGCGCGCGCTGAGCCGGCCCCAGTGTCGGGCCCCCGCTCCAGCGACGACATGGCAGCTTCCCCTCGACCCGACCGCCTGCGGAGCTCTTCCCCCTCCTGTGACTTGGGGAGGCTTACCCTGCTGGTCTCTTCACACTGTGGATGAAGGTCCCTCCGTGTCAAGTCATCTCCTGGGTCTAACTGGACCCCCTGAGCAGGGCCTCTGAGCACGTGCGTCCAGAGGCCCTGGAACGACCGGACGTGGTCTCTGTCCACAGGCAACAGTGCGCCGAGACCTCAAACATCCGTCATGCTGCACGCGGAGAACGCCCACTAATTCCAGGGGTAGGAGCACGACCGTCGACTCACAGACTTTTAAGGAACTTTTGGGATCAACCTAGTCTTGGCCACGGAATGCTTTCTTTGAACAAAACCGTGCCCAGGAGCCCGAGAAGGGAAACAAGGGAAGCACAGAGAGTGGGGCCCACCCCTCACCACCCTCACTCAAACAAGATGCTCACACTCCAGGTCCCTTGGAAGATGTATATGAAAACCACACCTAGGGGCGCCTGGGTGGAGCAGTCGGCTCAGGGTCCGACTCTTGATTTTGGCTCAGGCCGTGCCCTCAGAGTGGTGAGATGGAGCCCTGCGTCGGGCTCCGTGCTCAGAGCAGAGTCTGCTTGAGATTCTCTCTCTCTCTGTTCCTCCCTACCCCACCCCCACTCCTTCTCTCTCTCTCAAAATAAAATAAAATAAAATAAAATAATTAAAAAAAAAAGAAAACCATGCCTAACATCACACTGCACTGAAGATGGGGTTCAGGACACGCTTCCCCCAAATATGGTGCCTGGACATAGAAATATCTCAAGCGGAAGGAGTTAGAGATGGTGCCAGAGCAGGAGGGTCTCTCCGACGACCCCTTCTCCCTGAGGCAGGTCACAAGACCCTCATGAGACAGGTGTCCTCCCTGGACCCAGAGGACGGGAGTGCCCGTATCTCCTAGACAGAGCGACATGGAGCAGGATCCCTCCGTCTCCCCACGTACTGCCCTTCCCGCACACTCCTTCACCTATCGTGTTCCCCACGACGGTCCACCCCGCATCAAATCCAGCATAAAGTACTGGGGTCTGTCTCCTTGGGTCTTCGCTTCCTTATGCTCCCATGTCCTGTGCAGCTCATACTGAAGATATCTGTGTGCTTTTCTCCTGCTCACCTGTCTTTGTCGGTTTAACTGTCGGACCCAGTCGGGGACCCTAGGAGGCTTGAGGAAAACTTTCCCCTCCCTACACTAGATGGAAAGATTTCCTCTTTTGGAATCCAAACAGATGGCCATCCCTCTTCCCCATGAATCTGCCGGGTGACGGGGGGCTCATGACCACCAGGGCAGCTGCTCTGTGGTTGACCCGTGGCACTCGGTCTGAACCAGGACCGCTGTGTGGCGAAGGGTCCCCTCACCGGGTTTCTGAGCCTCGCGGGCCAGCTATTCTCCCACTGAGATGTAGCTGTATGTTCATCACGCCATCAAGAGACCAGAGAGTAATTCTTATTTCAGATGCACTTGTGGGAGCTAGACTCATGGGTCTGCCCTCCTGGTGACAATCACCTAGATTACCTTCCTTCTAAATATTTGAGTTTTTCTTGTAATATTATAATTTTCCTTTGGAAGAAATAGGACTTCATTAATTTGAAGAAAATGCAAACACTTTCAAGATGTCAGAAATCAGATCCTGAAATACGTCAAAATACCCCCGATCTATTAGGAACGTGTGGGTATACTGTAAGCTGTTCTTTCCTTTACATTTTGTTTTGAGATATTTCCCTTTGGCTTAGAGGGCTTCAACGCTGCGTTCTGTCACCACGTGCATGAGTCACAAGTGGCAGGGAGAGAGACTGCCAAGCTCCTGGCAGTCACCCTCCGCTGCGCAGGCAGACTCAGGAAGTAGCAGGGATGCTCGTATCAAATACATTTCAAAAAAATCGGAATGGTCAAAATCAGGTGGAACACTGCGTGAGGCAGTTAACGTTAGAGAAACAGACATCCTTAGCTTTTTAGAAAAATACCTCCACTTGCCCCCTTTGTTCCCATTTTCACTTTCCAAAACCGGCTACCGATCTACTAGCCTCCGTCAAGGGTGGCTTCTGAATGTGGATGGGTTTGGCAGAAGTCCAGGGGGACACGGGGGTCCTGGGCTGGGGAACCCACCGGAATGACCTCAGTCAACTTCCAGGTGAGGGAACACCGCCATGCTGGTCTCCAAACCCCTGGCGCACCAAGGAAGCCCTGGGGCTGCTGACAAGACAGAGGGGTTCCCGGGGGTGTGGCAGGTGAGCCCCCACGTCCAGGTTCCGACTGGGGACCCGAGGGCAAACGATCAGGTGGGTGGAAA
This sequence comes from Phoca vitulina, assembly GCF_004348235.1. Lineage (NCBI taxonomy): Eukaryota > Metazoa > Chordata > Mammalia > Carnivora > Phocidae > Phoca > Phoca vitulina. The sequence goes on along the minus strand of NW_022589783.1, from coordinate 1,111,049 downwards.
GGAAGGAGCCAGCGTTGTGGTGGTGGGCTCGCTGGCCCTCCCCACCCCCACCCCGGGACCCATGACCGCCGCCCCAGCCACTGCATCAGCAGCAGCCCACCCACCGAGGCAGACCCACCACCCGTGTTAGAAGGGTGGACATCCAGAACGAGCAGAGGGCGATTCCTTCAATTTTCTGAACAGTCATCGTCACAAACAATCTAAGTGCAACCCAAGTCTCTGTGAGTTGGCTCAATCCGGTGCGTAGACAGCGCGACGTGACCAGCAGGGATGCTTGGGGACAGAGATGGGCTGGCAGGGAAATCAAGCGCCCTGCTTTGCCCCCTTTGTGCAGACCTCCGAGTGCAGAAATGCGGGGCCGAGTGGGGCACAGTGAGCGCGTCCGTCTGGAGATCTAAATTTGGGGTCACCACCCTTGAATAAGTGACCCCTGGGGAGGCAGTACAAGGTGAATGAGAAGACTGTGCCTGGGGGCAGTCGGGGGCCCGGGGTCAGAGCAGGGCCCTCCGCGTGGCCAGGGTTCCAAAAACCAGCTGGACTGCCACGAGGACAAGGAACCTCAGTCCTTGTGGCAACCACGAGCCAGACGGCACTGAGGGCGGGATCTTCAAGTCCTGACGGTGCTGACGGGAGCGAGCGGGTGAGGTGCTGGGTGGGGGACACGCACAAATGTTGAATGAAGGGTTTGCTGTGAAGGGATCTGGGGTCAGAGGTACCATCTGGTGTCAAGGGGTTTGTATTCAACAACGTGGGAAATACGCGGTGTGTTTGTTTGCTGACAGTAGCGAGCCAGAGAAGGGAGCAGCTAGGGCAGAGCCGGCGCCTCTCACGCCTGGGGAGACCCAAACACTCGTTCCAGCTGGTGGTTCAGACGCAGGAGGGCGCAGGGCTCCGCCCCGTGCAGCGCACGTCGGGACCACAGACCGAGGGTGGCGGGGGCGTGGTGCACACACACTGGGGGCGGCCGCGGAAGGAGGAGAACTTCAAAGTCAGTGTTCTGGGCAAGTACGGCAAGTGAGCGTCCTTGGACGTGACCGTCTGGCGGTGTTGAGTGTTTGTCTGCGGTCTGTTGGTAGTGAGTTTGCAGTCCGTCAGCAAGGAGGGGACAGCAAAGCCAGGGAGACACGCCCGCCACCCAGAAATGGGGGGGCACGTGGAAGAAGACACACATTCACACTAAAGCATGGACGCTCCTGACAACACGCAGCCGTGCTCCCGATTTGTGGACGGACGGGGGTGCACGAAAGGGGTAGTGATGCTGGTGGAGGTCCAGGGAGGTGAGGGTGAGCGCATTTGTAGGTCAAGAGAAAAGCGACGGTGTGAGGCTCTCCAGACCTTGGTGTGAAGCTCGTCACCTGGAACGGACGGAGATGGCTCGCTCACCTCCGACAAAACCCAATGAGGTGACGAGGCCACTTTGTCTTGAGAGGAGACGGTGAGCCTTAACCCTCAGTGGACCCCAGCTTCCAGGGAAAGGGGAGCTCCACGAGGTGGGAGGTTTGTCTCTGTTCACTGCCGAGACCGGTCCTTAAACAGTGCCTGGTACACAGTAGGCGCTCAGCGCATATTGTTAGGATGAATGAGTGGCGCGCCAAACTGCGCAGGGTAGGCGCCTCTCAGTGCAGACACAGGGAAACACTAAAGAAAACACATCCACTTAAAACCACACACAACTAAGACCAAAGAAAAGGAAGGGTAATCTCCAGATTCCAAAAGGAATAGAGAAATAAAGACGTGACGTGAGGGGGCTGTTACAGTTGCTCTCAGAAGTCTGCGGCTTCACACAGGCCCCGGGTGTGGGGTGGGCTTGGGCGTGGGCTCGTGTCCTCATGAGGACCACGTGCACCCCGGGGGGTGCAGAACCTGGGAGAGCGGCCTTGTGGGAAGTGGCCATCGGATGGCGCCACGGCCAGCTGTGAGGGGCCGTGAGCCAGTGACCCTGCGAGGCGGACACTGTGAGCACCTCCTTGGACAACAGAGGACACGGAGTCCTGTGGGGAGAACGGAGCCTGGGCGGGGAGGGCCTCACCTCACAGCTCGGGGGCAGAGACCTGGGACAGGCGAGCAGACCAGCAGGAGGGAGGCAGGGGCCGCGGGAGCAGGGTCTGGCCCAGACACTGGGGAGGAGCGAGGACACAAAGTCGCAGCTCCTAGAGACCCTCCGAGTCCTCAACAGGCCACAGTTTGGGCTTCACGGAGGACAGTGTTTGCTGTCACGCTCCTGGGAAGGCCACGCTCCATGGCAGCCAGCCCGTGGCCTCAGCCCCGGTGGGTCCTCTCTTTCCCGAAACCACGGGAGGCCATGTTTCCCTCGGAAGAGGAGCCCTGGGGTCTCGGGGGCCGGCCCCACAGCACACACCCCCAGGGCAGCGCAGCCGGCCTCCCACGCGGCCCACGGACCCTCGTGGGCAGAGGACTCGCGGCACCAGAGCTTTCTTGGCCAGCAGCAGTGGGGATGCTCTCCCCGGCCACCTGCCGTGGGAACGAGGTGGCACCAGAAGGGGTTCCCACCCGACGAGGATGGGACAGGACAGGAAAGCAGGGGCAGCACATCCAGAACCATCCATCACGACTCCGACCCACCGCCCTGTCGGGGGGCCTTTCTGCCACCGGCCACTGCGCCTTCCCCGGGCTTCGGCCGCTCACTACCTGCCAAGACCACCGCCTGCTGCAGTGGGGCAGAGTGGACGTCCCGGCCTGATGCACGCTCCACGCTCCGGCCCAGCCGGCGGGCAGGAGAACACCAAACCAGCAGAGTCTCGGTCCCGTCAGGTCTTTGCCGACGAGTTTCCACTGGGCCCCCTGTGCTCCGCCCGCCACATCCCTGCAACAGAGTGCACGGCACAGGCCGCTTTCCCGGCGAGACTATTCCTACCCACCTACCGCTCAGGAAGCACTGGAGCCCGGCTGTGGAGAACAACTAATTAAGCACGTTCTTACTTCAAGGGCCAGGACTCCTGGCTGCCGAACGGGAGATTCCCCAAGAAAGCGGCTCGTCTCTGAGTGGCTCTGCGGAGGACGTCTCTCGGGGAGCAGGGAGTACTCATAAATAAGCTGCCCCGTAAGAGCTAATTATCTGTAATCCCGAGTGCCGTGAAATCTAAACTCTCAACCGCAATGGCACGATTGGTCTCGGTCCGCGCTGTCCTATGCGGGGCCGCACACCGCTCCTGCGAGGAACCACGTCCGCTCTTCTGCCTACAATTCATTAAATTGCCCCAAGACGGGGAACGCAAGCATCGGCCAGGCTTCCTGGAGGTGACTGACATCAGCTTTAATCGCTGATGGAGCGCTGGGTCAAGTGCCTGTCTCTGAACCCAACACGGCCACGTGAGGCCACCGCCGCTGTTGGACGAACTCACGCCACAGAGCCTTCATGCATGCATGGCGCCCTAACCCAAACGGGCCCGCCGACTCCCCTGAGGAGAGAAGAACCTCCCTCACTGGCTCGTGCCTACACATGTAGCAATTACAAAACCTCTGAAAAGGAAGCATGTGTTCTCTGAATTGCAATGTTTTCCTGACGCAGGACTGTTTTCTCTCAGGGAGAAAAACTGACCTATGATGGGTCCAAAGGCAACCCAAACCAGCGTCACATTAGCCGGCGCCGCGGCTGGGTGTGTTCAAGCCACACGAGGAACCAACCAACTGGCCTCCCCTAAGTCAGCATGCCGTCACCTGGCCTGTCCGCGGGCCTGCCCCCTGGCCGCCGACCACGCGCATCTCGGAGGGCAGCCCTCCGCTACTCACCGACCCGCTTCCAGCGTGAAGAATTTTCAGTCCAGACGCCTTTTCCAGTTTGTCCTTGTTGTCAACTGTGAGGAAAAGTTAAGAAGTACAGGGTCAGCGTGCAGAGCTAATTGTTCTCAAGTCACCCTGAGCATTCCCCTCTACCGAGAAACATTCCGTTAAGTCACTGCATGGACGGCCTGATTCAGCCGGTGAGCTGGGAGCCAGTCTGGCTGGTGCACCCGAGCATGAGGCCCTGCTCCCCAGCGGAGGTGATGCATGGGGACGGCCTTTCCACGGGCCTTCGGCTTCATCCACAAACGTCATCCCAGGGAACCCACAGAACTGTTGTGAAAAGTGCACGAGACATCGTATGCAGACATTCTCTGCAGATGGTAGAGTCTGACTTTCAAATGATATGCTTGTTATTCAGTGTGTTATCATTGGGAAATGCGTGTCATTAACTAGCGTCCCGAGCTCACAAGACTCAGTGGAGGGCCAGCCTGAGTGTGTGCACGCACCTCTGCGGGCTGGGAGCTGTTCTCTGCGCTACCCGGCCCTTAGAGGAAACATTCCACGACAGTTTAGCTCCAGGACCAGCCTCGTCCTCGTGTGCTCCTGACTTAGAATGAGGAAGACCTGCAGAGGATGGATTACCCTCCAAATCAGACCAAGAGAAATGCGCTCTGGAAACAATTAGCAGATGTGAATGAAAACTCAGTAATCCTAATGGCAGCACCGCAAACCCACCTGCCCCCACTCTGTCGAGAAGAAGTTGTGTCGCAGAGCAATTGACCTTGGCTCACAAATCTGTGGAAATAGTCTTCTGGGTAAAGCCCATGTCACTTTGGAAACGAAAACCAGGAAAAATGGAGTTTTACTGCAGACCCTAAGAATGCAGAGTGCCTTCGAACCATGAGAGACTATGGACTCCGGGAAACAAACAGGGTTCTAGAGGGGAGGGGGGGGTGGGGGGGTGGGTTAGCCTGGTGATGGGTATTGAGGAGGGCACGTTCTGCATGGAGCACTGGGTGTTATGCACAAACAATGAATCATGGAACACTACATCAAAAACTAATGATGTAATGTATGGTGATTAATATAACAGTAAAAATTTTTAAAAAAAGAATGCAGAGTGCCTTGCCATTGTGGTTAATGCTGAACGAGACCAAGAAAATATCAATTACTCCACCTCTTACTGTGTCCGCCCCCGTTAATCTTGGGTGACGGCATTCTATGCTGTGCAGGGATGCGAATGAGATCCCGTTACAGCCCGCCTGCCTCACCTGGGGGCCTTTCGTTGTCTTGTAGAAAGTTCTTCCCTTTGAACAAATGCACATTATTTTTACGTGCAGGTAATTACCCCCGCACTGAAAGGATGAGGCAAACACACCCCTGTCTGGTTCAGAGCCTCACGCTCGTGTGCTGAGGCAGGGGGAGGGTAGGGCGGGGCGGCGGCCCAAACAGCAACCCTGAATGGAGGAGGACAGTCTTCAAGAGCGACAATACAAAGCAATCGATTTTAATGTTCTTCTCTGAACAAAGGAAACGTTTTGCTAAATGGCAAGCTACTTTTGGGGGGAATAATAGTGAACTCTAAAATAGGCTGAAGAACAGAAAGCACATGAAAATGGAATTTAAAAAGTACTCCGTTTGTTGCCACAGGGCAGTGACGGGTATTCCAGCCGGCCCAATCACAGCAACGTAGGGAACGCGACCCCAGGGTCGGCAAACCTGCTCCAAGGGGCAGGCGGAGACCTCCAGGCTGGGCGGCCGGGGGCTCCACCCGCCTCCCAGTGAGGAGGCTGCGGGGACCCTCCTTAAGGGAACCGTCTGGTTGTGTGCCAAGGACACGTCCTGTCGAGGCAGCGGGCGCGTATCCACCCGCACGAGCAGGAGGCCGAATGCTGGCCGTTCTCTGCCCGAACGCCTGCTCGTTCACAGGTCTGCCGGGGAAGTTCGGACCCTCCCGCAGAGCAGACAAGCCCTCCCCTCGTGTCCGCGGACGCATGCAGCCGTGCCGACCAGTCCCGCAGGCCCAGGCGCTCCTCCGAGCCCCAGGCCCTCGGGCAGGCCCTTTCCCCGCGCCAGAAATGCACTGCTGACCTCAGCTCGCTGGACGCAGCGTCATCTGCCAAGCACCAAGCCCCCAGGTGCCAGACCTTCCTGGGGATTCCCGCCCACGACCATGCACATCTTCGAGCCGCGCAGTGCGGGCTCACCACACGCCCAGGAACCGTCGAGCCGTGGTGTGGGTGCCACGTGGTTACCCCGTGTTCCCACCGCCCGCAAACACGGACGCAAATGCTCAAGTGTGCAGAGAACAGTAAAACGTAGTGATCGAGCCAGCTACTGGGTCCTTCCGTTTTCAACGTCACTTAAATGTGTGTAAAATGTCATTTTTTACAACTGGCTCACAAAATCTCTGGAAACATGGCAATGAGCCCCAGTAAGCGGAGAAAACCGGCTCCAGCCCCGCTGTGGAGAACTGTGTGCCCAGGTTAGGGACCGACGTGTCCTGATTCCCTGACTGCCTCACGCGGGGACACGGCACCATGCCCCGTGCACGCCGGTCACCAGAGCCCACCTGAGGAGGCCTACGCCTTCCCACTCCTGCCAGTTTTCCACTGGCACCTTCCGACCAGCTCCAGAAAGTTCTGGAAGGGACTTCGGCTGCCTGGTAGGCTCTCCGCGAAACGCTGTGTCACCAACACGGGAGGAAAACCACGGCACCGTGCTGGGAAGTGGATCAGGGAAGGGCGACCCGTGGCTGTGCTCAAATGTGTGTCTGCCGTCTGCACAAGTGCACCTGGGCCCTGGGACGGCACACTGGTGCGCACAGAGTGACCCCGGGGATCAGAAAGCGTCACGTTACCATGTCATCGTGGTCTTCGCTTTGTCGTAAAGCAAAGTCATGGCCTCCGAGACTCGGTGAAGCCGCGGGGCAGGCACCTGCTCCCCCACTCAGGAGGCGCCAGCGCCCCAGGGCCTCTCACAGCTGCCTGCCCTCTGACGATGGAGCTCCCCCAGTTCACGCCAATCAGACGATGGAGCTCCCCCAGTTCACGCCAATCAGACGATGGAGCTCCCCCAGTTCACGCCAATCAGACGATGGAGCTCACCCAGTTCACGCCAATCAGCAGTTGAGCCAAACAACCTGAGCCAAGCAAACGAGGCTGCTTCGTAGTAAAGGTGCAGGGGCTGGTTCACCGTCCCAGACTAACCCAACTAGAGTGTACGTCCAAGTCCAAACAACCAAGTCTGTAATGAAAACAGCAGTAGGACTGCTGCCCACCAGGTACCGAGGACGCGCGCTGCTCATACCAACCTCATTAATCCTTAGAACTAGCTGGGATTTAGATCATGTGGTCTCCATTTCAGAAATGGGGAAACCGAGGAAGCCCAGTGGGTGGCGCTGCCCAGAGCCGCGGGCAGGTCTGACCCAGGCGGTGCGGACCCACAGCGCGGGGGGCTGCGCGTCCGGGGGGAGGGCACGGAGGGGTGGGTGTCTGGTGAGGACCCCCTTCCCGGCTTGCACACCACTGCCTCCCAGGGGTCCGCTTGCACGTGATGGAGGGGCTCCCTCTCCCTCTTCTTACACGGACCCCAACCCTGCTGGATTGGGACCCCACCCTTGTGACCTCGGTTGACCCTTACTCTCCCCGTCTCTCCAAACACAGTTAGACTGGGGTAGCCAGTTGTGTTTGGGGGCGCCCCCTGGCCCCAGCTCAAGGCCAGTCACGACCAGTGACACCTGCAGGCTGACCTGCCAACTCCATGCTCTGCCAGGGGGCCGGTGGGGAGGCCGAGGAGAGAACCGGGCTCACCCGCAGCCCAGCAGCACGGGCAGGCCTCTGTGGAGCCGCGGTGGGGAGGGGGCTGGGAGCCTCCCGGCACGGCCGGGCTGAGGCTCCCAGGACGTCAGGCTCCCCCGGGCACCCTGCTGTCCCCATCCCCCTTCTCTGTGCTCCGTGGCCACACCTGCCCCTGGGGGACCGCTGTCACGTGACGGCCCCCAGCCTGCCGCCTCTGCTGAGCAGGGCCTCTGCACGCTGGGCGCCCGGGGCTGGCCTCGCTGCTCCCGTGGGCCAGCAGTCTCCACCCTCAGAAAGACACAGAAATCATGCTGAGCTGCTGGCCCTAAGCCCGGCACGGACAGGGCAGCCTGCCGCTTCTTGTCCAACAACATTTCCCCGGTTTATGCTTCTCAGTCCTACGCGAACCTGTTCTCAGGAGAGTTTCTCTCCAGGGCGGAGCCTGGGGCCGCACACGCAGCTCAGGAGCGCCTACTGACCCCTTCGTGGGTCACTACCGGCCACGCCGCAGGGCGGTTTCCACCGCGTCTTCCACCACGTCTGCAGTCAGACCGGCTGTGGTCCCGCGCATGTTACTTCGCCTCACCTGGCCTCAGTTTCCCCTACGGAAACTGCATCAGAAGCCTCACGTCCCGAGCGGCGGGGAGGATGACGGTGCTGTGCACACCCAGCTTGGCACGCGGCAACAGTTTATTACTTGCTTTACCGAATGTGTAGCAGCCGCCGTCTGTTTGCTCACTGCTCCAAAATGCCAATAACCTCTGGTCTCCAATACGATCAATGTGTTGATTGATGCTGCTTCTGTTTGCTGCAGAGGCCGAGCGAATGTGCCGGGTGACCTGGGTTAAGGTCTGGCTCCCGTGTCAGCGTCACCGTCTCCCTGAAGCCCCTGGTCTGAGCTCCGCTTGCCCTGAGAGCCACACGGACGCCCGTCCTCTTCCGCACGACGCACCTGTTCTCTGCTGCTTTCCCTCAGGATCCTCTGCTCCGTCCACCACTCCTCATAGTGAGGACTCGAGATTCCTCAACTTCAGGTCTCGGTAAAACTATCGTTTCCTGGCCTTTCCAGACCTTTGAATCAGAAAATCCAGAGGTGGATCTGATAATCTATATTTCCTAAAAATTTGTTTCCATCCCTCATCACCAGCTAGTTTTTAGGATTAGCCAGATTGAAGTGCTGTTGAAGAGAGAACTAGTGTCTGTCTGCTAAATCATCCGCTCATCCATCCATCCATCCGTCCGTCTGTCCATCCATCCATCCATCCGTCCGTCCATCCAGTGCTCTCCGTGTGTGGCTGGGTGGTGTGCCAGGTGTTGGGCGGGCGGTGAGTGGGCGAGCCCTGCGAGCTGACAGGCTGTCGGAGGGCCTCCCATGAGGCAGGATGCAGCAACCACATGCCCAGGGTCCACTGAGAGGGGGCTCCGGACATGACCACGCCGCTCCAGATGTGGCCCAGCCAGTGTCAGCCCAGTGGGATCACGGTGACTGGGGGGCTCCCTGGGAAAGTCTGGGGGAGTCCTTGAGCGAGCCTCGCCGGCGGTGCCCTCGTGATGGACTGGACAGGCAGGTGGCCCATCGCCGTGACCTCAGTCAGGACATTACGTCTGTCCCTGTGATAATTCCCTCTGTGACATCTAGCCCCTCCTTCCATCCTACAGATTCTTCACCCAGAATGCAGGGTGTCAGCCAGCCGTCCCGTACGCGGGCCTCCGGACTGTCCTCCACATGCATGGGTGTGCGCACGCACTCACGCACACACGCACAACAGGACGGACCCAGGCACAGTCCTGTGGTGTGGACCCATCTTTCAGATTGAGATCAACCCTCACATTCTACACCTGGCTACAGTTGTTCAGCAGGAGGTGAATCTACCCCATAATGCTCCTCTGTCCACATTTCCTCATGTTTTCCACAGGAGATCATGGGCAGCCCGGTGTCCTGCGGGTGCCATCCTGGCTCCAGGGCCCCCCTCGATGCCACCGTGGGCTCCACCACAAAGGGGTGAAGAGCGTTGGGCACAATGCTTCGGAGAGGACCCGAGGCCGTGTGCACCACCTGTCTGAGAACTTCCAGACCTGCGGTGACACCTCATTCTGGAAGACCCAGCCCCCGCTCTTCCGAGGAGCCTTCGTGGTGGGTTTCCTGCCACGTCTGCAAGCCCCTGTGGCAGCCAGGGGCCGTGGCACCTGTGGCCCGTGCTCTTCCGTCCCTTCTCAGTCTTGGGGTCACGTCTTCTCTGTTTTGTTGTTCTTACTGGTGGAGAGGCCGAGCCCTGCGCGACCCCGTGCTTTTCCCACAGACGGCACAGGACGCGTCCTACAGACAGCCATTCTTTGCTTCTTTTTGCTCAAACGTGCCTGACGTGAGAGCAGACCCAGCGGTCTTGGCACTCTGCAGCCCCCAGGGCCCCCAGACACCCTTCTCGACGCTATCCTCGGGCGCTCACCGTCTCATAGGATCTGCTCCGGGGGTGCCCCCAGCCGCGTGGGTTTCCTTTCAGAATCCCCTCCGCGGGGCGGAATTGCAACATGAAGATCCTCGGCCTCGGCCTCGCCCTGCGCCTCACGCGCTGCCGCCACCAGGCCCTTGGGCCGCGGCCCCAGTGCATCTGCCCTGCACGCGGTTCCCTGCACATCGCTGTCTACACGAAGGGCCTCTTTCTGGGAACGCCACGGGGACACTGCGTGTTTTTCAGTCTTTGGCTAAGGCATTTTGAGGGGAATAAGGAAAGCTTTGCTTCTGCCAGACGTCCTCTCCAATGTCAGCTCCGAGTTATTTTTCTGGCCCAGCGCAGACTCTGAGCTGGTGGGCCCGAGCAGGCCGGCGGGGGAGGCGGAGACCTTGAGAGAAGCTGCTTTAATAATGCCGAGAACAATGCATAAAGCCCATTTTTATCTTCATGGGAGACAAAAAGGGTTTCCAAACACAAAAAAGAAGTCCCTTAAAATTAAATTCACTAGATGAAGAATATGCAAATTACCTGGAGAAGCGGAACCCTACAATGTTCTCAAAATTCTGCAATAGCCTATTTAATTAGTATTTTAATTTATCAGAATAATTCCTTGCACTGGACAATTTATGCACTATTCCATGTAATTAAGCATGTAGCTACAGTGTAGTAATTTTGCCTCTCTCTTTGGCCCTGTCATTTTAACTGAAAGGGTGTGCAGAAGTCTCTTCTGTGATCTAAATGGGGGCAAGACAACCGAATGGCCAAGCTCCATTAGCAAGAACACGGAGAGGGAGTGGGGAGCAGGGGGCAGGCGAGGCCGGTGGGGAAGCCGACCCCCTTCAGGGAGCCCAGCGCTCCTGAGGGTGGAGCCCGGCTGCTGGCAGAGCTGAAACCACTGTTCCTGGGGGCACAGATCTGCACCTGACACATTTCCACCTCCAAAATCCTCACCCGCTCTGCTGCACATTTATACCCATAGGGGCGTCCGTGAAAGGGGTGAAGCATCTGGGTCATTCGGGGACCTCCGAGTGGACCTGCTGGGCCCCTTCGCCTGGGGGTCGGCCCCTCGAAAGCCGCGCAGCTGGAGCCCGTGTGGGGGGGGAGCAGGCCCGCTCTGTCCCGCACAGCAGCTGCCAGGGCCACCCCCCAGGAACTCTGCCGCCTTGCCCACACCCTCCTGTCTTTGGTGGGGGCAGAGAAGTATCATGGGGTGAGGGGGCCTGCTGAGCCCCCCCGACCCCGCCCCCTAGAAATAACACCGCGCCCAGTCTTCTCAGGGCAGAGCATCTTCTTATGCAGGAATTAGAAAAAAATAGGAACCGTCTGCCAATTAATTGAAGTTCATTCTTTTCCCACACACGCCTTTTCTAAGAAGCAGCCCGAGTCAGTGGCTGAGGCCCGTGGGCATGATTCCTCTCTCACCGTAGGGGCCAGCTGGAGGGCCCGTCTCTGCAAGTTACAGCTCCCACGCTGTGTTCTCCCGGATAGTAACAGGTATTCGGTGAAAAATGGGGTCCCTGTTCACACAGGTCAGGGAAACACAGAGCTAAATAAAGCCAAACACACGTACACACACCTGCTGGCCTTCTCAGAGCCTTTAATCTGCTGTATGCTTGGTGGCCGCCTGGAGGTGGTGCGGTGTCCCCGACAGGCCGGGGACCACGTTAGACCACGGGGAGGGGCCAGCAGGGGAGGCACTGGGAGCCGCTTGTCAGCCTGACCTGCCTCTGGATCTGGGGCCTCCCGAGGGGCGAGGGCCCTCCTGCAGGGCGACGGTACTCCCCTTACCCTGAGGAACCGAAGACTCTCTCTCAGAGGGACGGGGCTGTGGCTTCCCATGACAGAGCCCTACCCGATCACTGACCGGCCTGGAGCCCCAGAAGGAGACCGACAGGTGGTAGAAGGAACTCCTGTCAGTTAGCGAAGGTGGGCCACGGCCTCTAGGACCAGCCATGCACAAGCCGGTCACGGTCACGGTGGGAGGGAAGGAAAGGGGTCTGAAGGTACAGCCCGGGGGTCGTGGGGCGTGAGGGAGGGCAGAGACTGGCCGCAGAGGAAGGTGCGGGCCCAGGCCCTGCAGGGCGCTGTGCGTGGACACCAGGCCCCGGGCCTTACGGCTGCGAACTTTCTCGGGGGCGTGAAGGGACCCTTTCTTGAGAGCCCTTTCTGCTCACGAGGCCCTGCAGACAGGTGGTGTCCTGACCCCAGTCCTTGAAAGGATTCTTGGGGCTAACACATGTCCACGGCTCATTTGGAGTTTTGCGTTGTTCCGCTCTGGAGGCTGGGCCTAGCCCACCAAGAGCATGTCCTCAACCTCTCCGATCCACTCTGTAGCAAGCCCCATCCTCAAGAAGGGGGTCTTTCTCCCTCGCAAACAAGATGCCCTAGGGGGGGCACAGGGCTGGTTGCACCTGCAGCCCTCTCTCGTTCTCGCTGTCCCACACGTCCCTCCCCAGGGTCCCGGGCTGGCCCCGTCTCTGCTCAGCCCCACAGATGCGTTCTGCCCTGCAAACCCCCTGTGAGGGTCAGAGGCACAGTAGGACCCCTGGCAGGGGTGCCTGGCTTGCAGCCCCGGCGAGGGCGCCCCACCTCCGCGGCCTCTGTCCTCTGCTGCCCAGTGCGGTGCGGGCCTGGGGCGTGGGCACGGCTGAGCCACTGAGACACCGGGTGGAAGAAGACACAAATTAATCACCTCGTCAGACCTCCCAGAGCCAGGAAGCAACAGACTCTTGCCTCAAGCAGCGTCACTTCCCAGCCACGCTGAGCATACACAGAACCCTCTGCGCATCTCAGTTTGTGGTTCTGGAAGTTCTCAGGGGTTAGCACAGTAGTTCTACATGCTGGCAAGAGAAGCCCGTGCCGTACTGATGGATTCCTATTGCTCACCACTGTGTACGTGCATCCGTCTAGACGGAACGTGCCCGAGTCATGCTACACGGCTTCTTTCCACCGGCAACCACGTGGGTCCCGAAGCTAGACGGAGTTTATTTTTATAACAATGACTACGATTGGATTACACTTTCAAAATGCAGAATTACAAATTCCTCTTTATTAGTATTTTTGATTTAAAGCTTTGTTATCTATTATTATATTTTGTTTCATAACTTTAATTGTCCATTTTGAGTATTGCTAAAGAAAAATAACATTTTTGAAGATATGTACATAATTTTAATGTTCAGTTTCATATGTATTTTGTATTTTTGATGAAAACACCTTCACATTTTATACTCTGTGCAATTACATTTGGATCGCGGGAGGATGCAGGTCATTTCGTCACTCCTCTCTGCAAAGCCCTACCTCGGGGTCCCAACTCCACAGGGTCCATGTGGCAGGTGCAAGGCTTTCCCGATCTGACCCCAGGCATCTGTGGCTCTTTCTATCCTTGAACACCCCCTGGGGTACAAGCCTGCTTCAGGGCCTTTGCACATGCTGTTTGTTTCCGGGGCTCAGAACCCACAGGACCCACTGCTCTCATGTGTGGGGTTTTGCTGCCCATATAAAACAGCAGCATTGCCTGGATTGCCCACCTAGCCCTTCTTTCTGCACCCTCCCCCTCAGGATGTGAGCCGTGGTAGGATAGTCCCGGTGCCCAGGACAGCGCCAGGCACATCGGAGGACACCAGGGACTATTTGCCTAGGGAATGGTCCCATGATTGACGGCAGGAATAAGCAAATTCGGTCCCTGGGGCGGTGATGCACCATGACCATGACCATACATTGCCACCATATTGCTGTCACAGGCGCCCGATTTCACCCCTGCCATTCTAGTTCTGGAACCAAAGCGACTCGTCCTGGAATCTCCTAACTCTCTTCCGATGGGATCTGCCATGAGCACCGTCAGGACTAGTCCAGAAGCAAATGTCTTCTCATGCACTGCTAGATCATGTCTCCCATCTTCCTCACGGCCACATGGAACTTAGTTGTTTGTGTCAAAGCGGACCAGTGCGTCGCTGTCCGAACACTCCGGGACAACAGTGGGCAGCGGGACACTTGCTTTGGCCCTTGCAACTGGCCTGGCGGTTAGGACACGGATCTGTAATGTGCCCTAACAACGTGAAACACGGGAAAACATTTTGATGTCAATCATTTCAAGTCAAGTCATCTGAAAGTAACATGTTGCCACAATATTTGGATATTTAATTTTGCTAACTGTCAGGAAGAATTAGAATAACTCTGGAACATAACTGCTGTCCTGACAATTATTTACGACCAGAGAAACCATTTAAAGCTTAATTCTAAGAGGGAAAACAGAGGTGGGGTGGGTGCTCCCTGTCCTGTCCTTGGCTGGAAATGGGCCCTCTCTCTGCTTCTCTGGTCTCCAAAGGCACTGGGCAAAGGGAGCTGGGACTCGCCTGTTCTAGCAAAAGAAGGCAGGCAGCCAGACAGAGAGTGTGTCACTGTGCCCGGGGCCAATGCCCGACCCCACGGACAGGCCTGCACCTCAACCAACTCGTCCTTCTACACACTCACTTCCAGTCTGAAGACATCAGAAGCAATGCAACAATGCTCGTTTCTACACAACCAAAGCCTCGCTCTGCTGAGAAAGGAAATTGCAGAGTGGTTTTGGCAGATAAAGTAAATGCACGTTTGTTTATGTACGTGCAATAGGTATCATTTTACTAAACAGGTCACAGGATCCTGCAAAAGATCTCCCTAGCCACCTCTTGATGACTTTCTCTTGATCGAAACATTTTTTGTTGATTTGTAATTCAAAAATATGAATGTTTTAGATCTATATTTAATTAAATATTAGACAGATACCAATGAATATTTACAAAACACATGTTGGGTATAAGGAATGATGACAGCAAATGCCCTTTCTACACCCTGAGAAAGAACTGAAACCTTAGAGTCAAGTGAACCCTTCATGTCCCCGGACCCGCTTCCCCATCAGACCTCCTTCCCCTGAATTCTGGGTTCATAATTTCCTTTTCTATACACGTTTCCACATGTTTCTACTGCTCAGTTTTGCTGGGTTTGAGTGTAATAAGGTGGAATAATAACACGTATGTTCTCTCTGACTGGCTTCTGTTGCTGAATCGTTTCCCGGGCCCCGGGAGGTTTTGCGTGGCAATGTGGTTTGTACGTCTTCCCCGGCACGGGGCGGCGCCGTGTGCATCTAGAACATCCGATCCAATGGACAACCCAGTTGATCCTTCCTCTCTTCCCACCACTTCTCACCTGGGGCCACCGTGAGCGTTCTCGTCCGAGTCTCCGGCACACGAGACTTTTCTCAGGTGGAATCGCTGGAACGCAGATGTCCCAGGGTGACGGCAATTACCCACTCCCTTGCTCGGCTTGTAAGGGTTTCCATTGCTCCAGACGCCCCTCAGTTTGCCAGACTTAAACACTGCTGCCAGTCTGGGGAGGCAACATCCTGTTTCACGGTGCTTTCAATGTGCTTTCCTTTGATTACTGGTCGGTGTCTTCTCGGGTGTTATTCACCATTCATGCTTTCTCATATGCAAAATTCTTGTGTGTGCTTTTTGCCCATTTTTCTATTGGATTATTTGTCTTTTTCTTATTGCTTTGGAGGAGTTCTTTAAACATTCTGCATGCTAATACTTTGTCAGTTGTATGGGTTATTACTAGTTTATCTCAGTTTGAGGTTTGGCTTTATAAATTTCCCAGCAGTTTCTTTAAAGATTTTATTTACTTATTTGAGAGAGAGAGCATGAGCTGGGGGAGGGGCAGAGGGAGAGGGAGAAGCAGACTCCCCGCTGAGCAGGACCCTGGGATCATGACCTGAGCTGAAGGTGGATGCTTAACGACTGAACCACCCAAGTGACCTATAAATATCCTAGTTTTAATACACTCTAATTTATCATTTTCTTTAAGGTTTGCACTTTGGGTACATTATTTAAAAATTCTCCTCTATTCCAAGATTGTAAAGGTATCATTCTCTATTTTCTTCTAAAAGATTTACGTTTTGCCTTCACACGTAAGTCCAGGAACTGATTTTGTGTATGAGGAAAGGTATTTTCCATAATTGGACACCCAGTCTTCCCAGGATAATTTACTGAAAAGGCCGTCCTTCTCCCTGATCTGCAACGCCAACTCCAACAGTTCCTCAGGAAGGTGGGTCTCCTCCCCTCTGGGTCCTGCGTCTGGGTCCCCAGGCGCCCACCGCCCGCTACCCTTCAGGGTAACACCCCCCACGCAACCTCACAGGAAGGCAGACCCTCACTCTGCTTTTCTCCGCGGGGGTGCCCAGCTGTTCTCGCTTTTCGCACTTACTGGTAAGGACACTTTAGAATCAGCTTGTCAAGTTGCCAGATGAATATAAAAAATAAAAAAATCCAAATCTGCTGGGATTTTTGTTAAAATTCTGTTGAGTCTGAAGGTTTGGGAGAGTTGCTATCCTTCTCATCCTGTGACGTTGTAAATCTCACCACACACTTCGGTCTTCCTTCACATATTCTAACAATTTTATAATTTTCTCCATACAAGTCTTGTACATTTAAATAAATATTTATTCCTGGCACCTTATTATTTAAAATGGTAAATGATGATCATTTTTTAAAACTGTATTTTCTAAGTTTTTTCTAAGTATAGAAATGCAATTAACTTTTGCCCGTGATTTCACACATAGCAGCCTCTCATCTGTCTAATACTATAATTTATCTGGATTTTCCTTTGTGTGTCTGAATAAATAATGAGATTGCCTGTAAGCAGTTATGGGTTTTCCTCCCTCTCCAATGAAACCTTCTATTTCATTCTCCTGCATGATGGCTGGGCCCTCCTACGGCACCCTTACTAAACGCAGTGACCGCTCACAGCCTTGCTGTATTTCTGCCACTAAAGGGAATATTTTCAGTGTTTCACTATGAAGGAAGACGTTTCTGTAGGTTGTTTTTTTTAATCGAGTTAACAAACCTGTCTTATTTTTAAGCATTTTTATTATGAATGAATGTTAAATTTTTTGTCCAAATCTATCAAGAAAACTGAGTGATTGTTCTTGAATCTATTAATGTGGTCAATCACATTAACTATCTTCCTAATGTTAGAACTTAAACTGTGAAAAATAAATTGCTAGATTTAATCTTTGTGCATCTGTTTTTGTGGGAAATTGGTCTCTAATTTCTCTTCCCTGCGCTGTCTTCGTGGGGTTTTGGTATTGGGGTGACACCTCGGGGGAGATCGGTGCGGCGCTGATTTATTTGGGCGTGGGGAACATCCATACAGCATGTGGGCTGGCACTTTCTTCGTGGGAAGACTTTTAACTACTAATTCCGTTTCTTCCTCCGTTCTAGGACCATTATGGTTTTCTATTGCTTCATTTTGGTCCCGTTCTCTAAATTTCTAAACATATCATCATAACACGTTACTCTTCTGCTTACACGCCTCCCTTATTCCCAACATTATTTCTGCCTTTTCTCACTTTTATCTTGATCACTGATGATAGGTAGTTTCTAGTTCTGTTTTTTCAAAGAAGAAAACTTTTGCTTTGCTTTCCTCTTGGTCTGTTACTTCTGCATGTATGTTCTCCCTTCTACTTTGTTTGGGTTTGTTCTGTTGTTCTTCTTCCAAGTTCTTCAATTTAAAACTTACTTATCTTCAGGTCTTGTTTCCTTTCTAATATAAACAGTCAAGGCAATAAATTTCTCTCAACTGTCCACTCTCGGTGCAAACCCCAGGTACTGAAATACAGTCCAGTATTTCTGTGACCATTGAGTTCCATTCTGAGTTTTTCTTTGATCCACTGCTTTTTAAAAACAATTAAAAAATTTTCCGGACTCACGAGTGAGATTCTTCTTTTACTCATTTCTGTCACGTGACCGCATTGCTGTCTGAGACTGCGGTTTGTGAGATACCCATTTTCACAGATGTTCTGTGTGTTTGAAAAGGGCGTGTGAGCTTTGCTCGCCGGGCCACCTGCTCCCGGCTCAAGCTCAACACCTGTGTGGCTGAGATTTTCGGTGCCCTTCTGGCTTTTTTGCTTGATTTCCCAGTTACTGTGTGAGGTGTATTAAAACCTCCCACTATCACCTGTGGTGTGTCACCTGTTCTGTGTCTACTCACACCATCCGACGTGAATTTGACTTTCTCCTCATAGTTCTATCAAATTTTGCTCATATACATTGAGACTATTTTATCAGGGCAAGGGTTTGTGATTTTCAAAAATCCTATTGTTATGTAGTGATCCTCTTTTTCTCTGATAATTTTTTTTCCTTAAAGTCTGTTTTATCTGCATTCAGTACAGCAGAACAATACCCTTTGGTTAATATTTGCTTTTGGTTAGAAATATATACATATAGATCTTTCCGTGTCCTTTTAGCTACGTCTTTTATAAACTTACTTGTCTGTTTTCCAGTCTGCAAATCCCTGTTTTTAACTGGAACTTTTATTCGCTTATAGTTATTGTGATTTCTGACATATCTGAATTTATTTCTAGCATTTAATCATGTCTTTATGCTGAAAGTACTGGATTTCTAACTCTTAGTGGTTCCCAGAGACTTAAAATTCACATGTACAAACTCCCATTAATTAATAAAGCTCTGTGCTTTCTTCCTAAAATTACAGAGGCCTTGGAACACTTTCACGCAATCATGCTCGCATCCGTGAAAATACTGTTTTGTGTTGGCTGTTTTAGTCAGTCTGGTTTTTAGCCTCACAGGACACTATTATTCTATACCATTTATTTTGTTTAGATGTAGTCCCTCTTTTCCTGTTTTCTTTGCTCGTTATTCCTTCCGCATCTCAGGTCTTCCTTATGGGATTACTTTCTTTTGTCTGTGGGAAATCTTTTAGAATTAAATGAGGATCTGCTGGGGACAAATTCTTACTGTTTTGGAAGTGTCTTTATTCAATGCTTCTTTCCCTTTCTCTTTTCTTTCTTCTTTTTAGCCGTTGTTGCTGGAAGACAATCTCTCCCGGTACAGCTCTGGGTTGACAACTGTTTCAGCCTCAGTAACGTGAAGACACGGCTCTCCTGTCCCCGGTTCCCTGGCTGCTGAGAAGCAGCCACTCCATCTGGACAGCTGTCTTTTCCCCTCAGCTGCTGTGAAGAGTCTGTCTTTGCTATCCTGCAGTTTCGCTGTTATGAATCCTGAATCTGGGGATGGGTGTCTTCCATCAGCACCGACTCTCTCCAGATATGGCCTCAGCCCCCTCCCCTCTCCTCTGGAATTCACATTAAATGTGCATTTGCCTTTCTATATTTTCCTTTTCTTTCTCTCTCAGCTGCATTCTGGATAATTTCTCAGTTCCATCTATTGGTTCTGGTTCCCTCCTCAACTTTACCTAACTTGTCACTAAACTCACCTCCTGAGTTTAGAATTTCTATTATGTCTTTCATTTTTAAAAATTCTATTGTTTTAAAAACACTTTTTGGCTATTTTTAGGACTCATTTTATCTCCCTCTTGTAGTTCTGTAAACGACTAAAATACAAGAGTTTACGTTCTGTGTCTACTACTCACACCATCTGAGGTTCAATTTCGTTCATTCTTTCAGCTTACTTTGCTCACGGTATCTTGTTCCCCAGCATGTTCTGAAATTTTTTATCCTGGGTTCCTACTTCTTGGTATTTTAACTGTGGGAATCCTTTGCATTTCCTTCTTCTGGGAATCTGGGAGCCCTCCCAACTCAAGACCACTTCAAACGAAACTCCTTGTGAGATGTCACAGACCACGCAGGAGGTCGTACCTGGTGACAGCGCTGCAGCCTCGCACCCCTCAGGCCAGACGGAGGGCAGGCGGGGTCGCCATGGCTTCCCTACTATTCTGAGCTGGTCCTGGCAGTATGTGGTGTTTTTCACGTGGTTTAGGATCTCTAAGGATTTGCCAGACACCTGATATGATTAAAATGGTATCTGTATCTTCACATTCAGCATTTCACGGTGTTCTCTGAACAAAGTCAGCCCCGTATCTGTTCTTCCAGTGCACGGATGGAAACAGGGAAACCCTGGCTTCCACCCCATCCCCAACCACCCTGCTTAGGGAGCAGCAACTACTCTAATGCAGGTTTGAGCAAAACCTGGTGGGAAACTAAATATAAAGTGTGTAAAACCTTAAATAATCTGGGAATTTTATATTACACTAAATATAACTATAAATACATGTGTATGAAACTATCAGATTATTCAAAGTTTTCATGCAATTTGGGTAGGAACTCTTGCTTGGACTCTGAAAAGGAAAAGCCAACAACGCCCCCTCTGCAGAATGACTTGAAGGTGGACGCGGGTCTCTCCCCTGCCCGCAATCTGCACTTGCCTCCCACCCCCGTCTGTCTCCAACACTCCCAGGGCTGGATCTGAAGCCCACGCCCCACAGTGCCCACTTATCACACAAGCAGACTCATCTCCTCCGAGGGGTGGCATCTGCCCGGTGCTGCCATGTTCTCGGCATGGCTGCGGGAAGCAAAGCCAGGACTCCTGAGCTTGAGGCCCCTTCTCGCCTCACTCTACCATAGATTATGAAGGAGCGCATGTCTCCACGTGACAAACCTCTCCTTTAATGATCTTTTATTCATGAAACAGAGATGTGAGGATGGCTCTGGAAGCAGATGTTAGAGAAGCATGAAAGGAGCATCGTCAGTGTTGTCCCATTTGCACTCAGGAGGTGCGAGAGGGCCTCATGACAGACGCCCAGCCGACTCGCCACACAGCTCCTGGGCGCGCACGCCCCATGTCCCTTCACAGACCCTGCTGAGGAGCCGTGACCACACATCTGTCCACTTGTCAGTGGTCACCGCAGCAGGGACGCTTCTCCTTCACTTTCTTTGCCATTCCAAACTTGCTTTTTTTTTTCTTTTTAATGCTCCATATAAACTGAAGACACCGAACACGTTCCAGCCTCAAATGCGAAAGTCCCCATTGGAGCAGAGGGTCTGGAAAGCATTCTCTCCTTGGAAACTGAAAGGTCGATTTGTCAAACCCCACACCTCAGGTCCTCAAGAAAGGTTCTTTAGCCCTTGTGTTCCAGCCATAACCGAGTAAATAAATGAGACTTTTATCTGTCGGTCTCTTGTGAAGTCTCCCGAGAGCAGGCAGGGCTTCTGCGAAAATGCAGCTTAGCTGCATGCTAATAATAATGACAGGCTGGTAAAAGCTAATGTCAGCTTCAATTTCCAAGTCATTTTTCAAATTATTTTAATTAGATATTGTTTCAATCTCACTTACATTAATTTAATATCTGATATCAACATTTCAGTTTTCAATTTGTTCAAATGATTTTTTCCAGTCTGCCTGGTTGCCTGCAGTAATTTAAAATACAATGTTTATCTTCAAGCAATTTTCAGTGCGTGGGTCCTGGTGAACTGCTATGTTCAATAAAAGTGACGGGGAAGGGAGGGACCATGGTGTTTTAGAAAAATGGAAATTTATCTCCTTCTCATTTATCTCTAGACATTACAGTAAGCACGTAGAGCTGGGGCTAGGTGCTCATAATAATAAGATTTTCCACCAATTTCACTGTGTAATTGGCTTTCCCAATGCAAATCTCAGTGAAATCTGATGATGGTTTTTTTTTATTATTATTATTAAAAGGTACGAGGATAAATAGCCACATCTCCTCATCAACATATTTTCTGACAATCTTTAGCCACAAGACCTGAGACCTGCCCCCCAAAGACCTGCCCCCATCTTGTTTTCAGATGCACTGTAGTAGTTTTAGGTTCTGAGTTTCATTTTATCTCTCCCCCAACCTATTAGCACAGACTTTGGTAAAGACACCCTTCGATCATGGCAAACATGAGGTTGAACTCGGCCTCCACATTACAAAGTGTGGGAGGAGGCAGATATCCTCAGGTGCTCGTCTGAGATGAGAGAATTTGTTTCTTCTTGAAGTTCATAGTTAGAATATGTGGATTCAAGCTACACTTGAAAAGTCTGAAGAGCTTACAACAGTGAATACACATTCCACATCACTTGAGAACAACATAAAGCCAAACATGGTCTACAGGACTAAAGACAGACACTACAAGAAACAGAAGGGATTCACAGAAAGTGTAGAGCAGGAAACAAGATGATGAATTAAAAACATGTGTAGTTATGACAATAAATGTAAACAGGTTAAATTTTACTCCTAGGACAAAGTCTCTCACTTAAGTCAAAAGTATTATCTACAAAAAACACATCTAAAACAAATCAATTCAGAAATACTAAAAATTTAAGGAGTAGAGGAAAAATAAGGTAAAGATAAACAGAAATAAAGGAAGGGCCATGATATTAACATCAAGACAATATAGAATTATATAAAAAGTTATTTTTAAGTGAAATAAATAAGGTAATTATCCAAAATAAAGGTACAGTGTATGTGCCAAGAAATAAGACAAAATGTTGAAATCAGTAAAGGAGAACTGACGTGCCTCCCAAGGCTTGACAGACAGAAAACCCAATGGCAGCCAACATGCATGGCTTCCCACGTGCTGACGACTGTGACCAGCACTTTCACTGCCTGACACAACGCGCCCTTCAAGAGAGGGCCTTTCAATTGTCCCATTGCACGAGTGAGAAAGACTGAGCTTACTCCAGGGGTAAGTACCTTCCCTAAAGTCACACAGCTAACAAATGGCAGACCAGCCTTGACACTACTCCCCCCCACCCACGAGGGGGACATACGGAAGACAATTCAGTAGCGACTGATCCAACTCTACGGTGTAGAAACAAAAACATAGATGATCCGGTATTGGGCCCCAAAGGAGACCTTCATGACTTCCAAACAGTAAAACTTACACAAGGAATCTAATAAAATTAAAAATTAGTAACCGCAGAAAATAAAACCATCCTGTCAGTTGGGTATTGAAAAATACAGTCTTCAATAACTCTTAGGTTAAAGAAGACATCAAAACTCTGATTTCAAAATACTCAGCAAATAATGATATGAAAGCTGTAAATCTGAACTACGGGAGGTAACCAAAGCCTGCGTCGTGTTAGGCGTGCACCAGCGCTGTTTCCATTGTTTCCTAAGAAACAAGGGAACAAAAACCAGGTGTTCAAATTAAGGTGTCGGAACTCGAGGGAAGGAACAGAAATAAGAAGTAAAAATATCATTAATAAACTATAAAAGAAAACCAGGATTTATGAATAAATCTGAGAGCAGGATTTTAGGCAAAAAATACACAAACTCTTACTAGAAGTCGAGTAAGAGAGAGAAATATGACACCTCCAACCCTAAAGTTACCAAAAATTAATAATGAAAAAGAAAATACAACCAAAGGTATGGTGAAAATTTTAGAGTTACAAGCTAACAATATTACTTATGTATAAATATTCACAACTCTTAAGGAATTGAATTATAAACAAAGAAAACATAAATTACTAAACTGGCAAAGACTGAAGAAAGAATCTGGACAGATAACTATGAAGAAAGAGAAAACTGTCAAATCTCCTTCAGGAGAAGATGAGTTGGACCATGATGGCGCCAAGTTCATCAGTAACTTCGAGGAGTCAGTGACTCCCTGTCGGTGCCTCGCAGGCCCATGGCCAAGTGTGAGCCACAGGGTGCGAAGGGTCAGCGCTAGGGGTGTGCTTGGTGACCATGGCGAACTGAGGGCAGGGGCCCTGCCTGTTTCCTCTTCCCTCTGAATGTTCAGGAGCCGAAATGTTTGGACCCTCCAAAACCTCTTGAGCAAAATACCCACTTCGTCATGACAACTTACTAAGTCAGAAGTTGAGCCAGCCACACAAATAGCTTGGGCCACTGCAGCAACTAGACGTCCCCACACAGAGAACAAAACGGGGCACAGATCTCACACCTTCCACAAAAACGAATCCACAATTAAACCCAAATGTGGAATGCAGAACTATGAAACTCCTAGAGGGGAGCACAGGAGAAAATGTAGGTGACCTGGGCTGGCGGGGGGGTGACGTTTAAAAGCAGGATCCATAAAAGAAAATATTGATAAGTGGGACTTGGCTAAAATTAAAAACTGCTCTGCAAAAGCCATGGTCAGGAGAATAAAAAGACAAACCCGAAGCTGGGGGAAAATGTCTGCAGAAGACACATCTGACAAAGGATTCGTATATACACAAAATACAAGTCATACAAAATGTACCCAAAAAACTCTTAAAACTCAACAATAAGAAAACAAACAACACAAGTAATAAATGGGCTCATGATCTGAACAGACACTTCACCAATGAAGGTACACAGATGGCAGATGAGCACATGAAAAGCTGGTACGCATCACGTGTCATCCGCAAAATGCAAATTTAACGAGGCTCCGCTATTGTGATAAGAAAAACAACTGTTTTTCTGAGTTGCTGTCTGGGCATCTTACAGTCTGACAACCTGCCCACACCCAGGGTTGGGGCATTTAGGTAAGACCAAGTTCCTGCTCTGCTTTTCCTGGGGACCTTTTCAAAATAACCACTTAGAGCTGAGCCCCAAAGAGTAAGTGACCTCCACCCCAGCCACCTTGTAGATAGAACATGCTGTTAGCCTGCTCTCCATCTCCTGTCGCTGGCGACCTGGGACTGCGGACCGCCCTCCCTCCCGCACTGCACCCCCTGTTCTGGGATCCATAAGTAATAAGAGATCTTGTGACCAAGCTTCCTTTGTGTGGGTGTATTGAAACTGCATCTGCAATCAAAATGACCTGGTGGGTTCACTTCCCAAGGCGGAAGCTCCGATGCTGAGGGAACCACCTGCCACCCACATGTGGGTGGCCTGTGCCCTCATTCGGCAGGTCAGAATCTGCACATTCTTGAGCCCCCCAGCACAAGCACACACCGATCAGAATGGCCCAAATCCAGAGCCCTGACCACAGCAAGTGCTGGTGAGGATGTGGGGCAGCCAGAGTGCTCCCCGGTCGCTGCTGGGGAGTGGGGCAGCTTGGAGTTACTGACAAAGCTAGACACACGTGCACAGTTTGGTCCAGCACCATGCTTCTTGCATGTGCTCACAGGCACCGAAAACTTACGCCCACACAGACACCCGCACATGCAGCCTTATTCATAATGGTCAAAACTTGGGAGCAACCAAGATGTCCTTCAGTAGATGAGTGGATAAATAAACCGCGGTCCATCCAGACAATGGAATATTATTCAGCATGAAAAAGGAGTGAGTTATGGAGCCATGAAAAGACCTGGAAGCGCCTTGAATGCATATTACTAAGTGAAAGAAGCCAATCTGAAAAGACTACATACTGTGTGATTCCACCTCTATGATATTCTGGAAAAGGCCAAACTATGGAGACAGTAAAAAGATCGGGGTCACCCAAGGTCGGGGGAGGGAGGGATGAATAGGCAGAGCATTAAGAACTTTTAGGGCAGTGAAACTGTAATGGTGGACACATGTCATTATGCAGCTATTAAAACCCACAGAATGTACACCAAGACTGACCCTGATGTTTACTATGGACTTCAGTCCGTAATTATGTGTCACTATCAGCTCATCATGTGCAACAAACGTCCCACACCCATGGAACACGTTAATAACAGGGAACTGCAGGCAGAAGCGAGGTTCATGGGAGCACTCTCTACTTTATACTTGATTTTTCTGTAAACATAAAGCTACTCTCAAAATAAAGCCTGTGTAAAAAACAAAAAACAAGGGTTGAGCATCCGTTGTTCCTATTTGAGGTACAGATGACCCTGGGTAGATGTTCAGATGCCCTGAGGGCTTTAGGGAAAGGGCATCCTGTGGCGCAAAGATTATTACTACAGAGGAAGGGTCAGTAGCAGTGTGAAGAGCGATTATCATTTTCCAACTCAGCTGACTGGTGTTCTGTGTTTTAATTTTTAAAAACCAGGAGACAGGGCAGAGGAGGAGTGACCCGGGGAAGGACCCAGCTCTGGCTGGCTCTCTCCGCTATGGCATGGGGCCCACGCACTGGGCCCTGACATGCAGCAAGGAGGAAAATGGACATCTGCCCCCAGGCCTGTGATCTCACATCAAAAACTCCACAGCACCGGGATTACCCGGGAAGTACAGATGGGACCCACGAGACCCGTATCCTCTGCTAAGTACCCATCTAAGCAAGATGAACATTCTCGTTGTTGAGGACAAACCGGCAAGTGTGATTTTGCTCCGACCACTTTCTCAGCGTGAGCTTTCTTTGCTGGGGGAGTGGAAGCAGGATTTGTGCTAAGATCAGGCTCTTTCCCTTCCAAACCATGTGAGGCGAGGGTTCTTCACTATTCATCAGGAGGGGCCGCGTCATGTCCTTATGCAGCATGCTGAAATCACACTGAGTTGGGAAAACGTTTTCAATATTTCAACTGGCTGCTTCACTGAGTCACAAATAACACAGCTAATCCATAAGGTCATTGGCTTACAAAAATCTATTTGCTCTGCTTTAGAGCAAAATGAAAATATACATTACAAATGATGGTACCAGGACCAAGCCAGCTCTGGGACCAGCCTTCCCCATGGATGCCTATCACTGGCCGTCAACAGATTCCTCCCTCTCCTTAAAGCCATTTTAATAAAGACCCCAGAGACTGTTTACTCAGGTGAACACATTTATTTGTAACCGGGGTTTAATGTAAAATTTAGCCTAAACTGTGTGTGCGTTTCCATGCAGGTCTATAAATAAAACATCATTCTGGGTGTTTTGTGGCTATCCTAACGCTGTAAGGGGCACAGTGCTACAGCAGCTCCCCTGGGCATGCGTCTAACCCAAACCAGAAAAATCAGGTGGGTCACTGGGAGCCTTCCCGCAAGCCTGTGTGGGTGGGGCAGGAGAAGCTAGCCCCTCATTCCTGCTGTTGTCCATGACTGTGTGTGTCCGGGCAGGACAAGATTTCCCTAGCATTTCAGGGGCCATCCAAACCTGGAGCTGGACCTGCCTGAGCCACAGGACATAGCACGTGGAGCCAAGCTCATTCTTCACGAGAGGTAGAGCGTGGGGCATTAAAGCACACTTGATTGGAAAAAATGCAGAGAACATTATTCCCATCCTTCTGTGTGTGCCCGTTGGTCCAAAGAGAGGCCAGAAACCAACCTCTGAAGATCCTGCACAAATTCTGGGGGGCAAAGTCAATGAACATCAAAATTCTGAGGGTCTCACGCCCCATTCCTTCACCCAACAGATAAGAAGCCAGGAACACAGAGAGGTCACTTCTGCAAAATGGGCCTAAGAGATCTGATCCAAACAAACCAATGAGAGGGTATTTCAAAGGATAATGTGAAATCTCTTCAAGTTGAGAAAACCATCTGTTATATGAAAACAATGAAGCGTGGATCACTACATCAAAAACTAATGATGTATTGTATGGTGACTAACATAACATAATAAAATAAAATTAAAAAAAAAGAAAACCATCTGAATATGGTTTTCAATTCCAATGGCACCATTTAAGAGCCCCCCCCCCCCCGACTTTCTATGGTCCACCATAAAGGCTGCACTGGAAGGGGAGGGGCTGCGGGAGGGGCCGACAGTGACCACAGTCTTGAGCATTTCCCACTTCTGGGGGTGGGGGCAGCCAGGCCTCGCGCAGTACCCCCCAGGGCAGGACAGGGCAACAACAGGGATGTTGGGGAGGATGCTTGGGGCTTCTCAGTGGTGGCTCTCCCTGGAGGGTGGGCTCTGGGCCAGAACCTGCGTTTCCTTTGCACTTATAAGGAGGAATTCTCAGCTGAAACATCCTCAGGAATAATCCTGGGTTTCGATCGCAGCTGATGAGGTGAGTAGGGTCTGGCAGGGACAGCTGCTCCTGGGGGACACTGTCTGACTCGCGGAGCCCCCACATCCCAGGACGGCCTCCGAGGCCCCAGGGTTGGTCCAGTGTCAGAGCTGGACACGCGACAGCGGCCTGCTTAGGGCATGGAGGTTTCCATTCTGGAGCTCCAAGAGAAGATGGGGAATGGGGAGGATGCCCTGGCTTGTTCCGGTGATGCCTGGGCAGGAAACCCTCTGCACCAGGGGACTTGAGGCCTGCCCTGCCAAACGGGAACTCGCCACTCCACAGCTCACTGTCCAGCTCACCCAATTTTGCATGATTAAGATTTGTGATTCTCACTACCTTTAGGTGACAAAAACTTAGCCGCCGAAGTTCGAAAAGGAAAATACAACAGTTGATGTACAGTGAAGACACAGGGCACCTGAGTTGAGCACCTCACTTTAGTAGCTTGAGTCTCTTCCAGAATCCTCAGAGCCTACACGCCCGCATTCTCTGTACCCAGATCGCCCGAGCAGCCCAGGACGGCCCCGGCCAGCTGGGCTCCACGCTCTCCCGCGGCGGAACCCCCCACGTCCCTGTGGCTGGAGGCAAGCCCGGCCCGGTTGGGGGAGGCGAGCAGAAGCCAGGAGGTGCCTGGAGGGGGTGGGGGCTCCTCCAGCCGTCAAGGGCACAGGCACGGCCCGGGACCTTGTGAAAACGCAGATTCTGACCCGGGGCGGGGCGCCGAGATCCTGCCTTTCTGGCACATTCCCAGGCGAAGCCAGCGCCGCTGGTCAGCGCCAGAGAGATGTCAGAGAAGCCAGCACCCGCCGCCACACCCCCAAAGAGCTGGGAAAACACGAAACGATATTCGGAAAAGGGCAGGAGTGGAGGAGGAGGGGGCTGCCAGCTGCACCAGCAAATGTCCACAGCTTTCTCTCTCTCTGCGTAATTCGGCAGCCCCTTCTCCCAGAGATGAGAGCAGCATTTCCCCGCAAACTACTTCATGGTTTTGTGGTGATTTTCAGGACATGCACCATCATTAGGGCAAACCGGGATAGACGGCGTTGAGCACACACGAATGGGTCTGATTTACGTTTGCGTATTGCATGTACCGTGCATCCGTCATCCGTCTGTTTGTGCACTCACTGTCCCTCTGTCCGTCATCTCCCCGCCTACCGCCGCCACAGCAAGCCGAGGAGGAGAAGCCCGCTGTGACTGAGCACACGCCAGGCACTGTGGTAGAGCTTTACATACGCTGCCTCACGCTGAATTCGCGGGAGACGGTAACAGCTCAGTAGAAACAATGAGAGACCAGGAACGGATTTTCGAAATCGCCTAATTTAATCCCCTTTCTGTTACGGCCTGGGCCCGGCCACGGGGTCTCTGAGCCACAGGCCAGGGGCAGGTCTGTCGCACTCACACGCCCTCAGCACCGCTGACCGCCCACACCTGACTGGAAGGGCGTCCTCTCCTGCTTACCAGCCCTGGGAAGGACACTGCCTGCCTGCCGCCCGGAGCTCGTGCATCCCGTCTGCTGGTGGTGCGTGACTGCTGTCTCACTGTGTCTGGAACCCTGGCTCCAGGGGTCCCGCCACCAGAGAGCTCCTGACGCAGAGCCCCAAAGACAGAAAACCCCATGACACTGAGTGTCTGGCAGCAGAGGCCTAGCTGTGCCAGCATGGGGGTGAGAAGCAGGAGGGGAGGTGGGCCCTTGCTGAATTCAACGTCTCCCTCACATTGCCCACACAGTTCTGCGGCCGCGAGCTTGGTGGGGTTGTGAGGAGCTCAAGCCCTCTTGGCGTCTTCTGTGCATGAAATTGCATTCAGCTCTCAGGGCTCGTGAAGACAGGAGCACCCTGGGAATGGGAGTGTGAGCTCTTGTGGAACCGGCCACAAGCCCAGGTGACATTCACTGAGTGCTTCTGGTGCCCACAGCAGCCTAACCTCAATGTTCTTAGACTGTTCTCTTGTTTGCCGTCTGGCTTGGGGCTCCCTGGGCTTCCTCTTCCACCACCGGGGGTGGGCTGCACATCATTCTTTTTTCCCGAGATCCCGCTATGTGCACGTGAGTCCGTGCGACACTCCTCAGGTCACTTAGGCTCTCTTTATTTTTCTCTGTTCCTCAGGTTGGACGGTGTCTGTCAGTCTGACGTTGAGTTTGCCAATCCTTTCTTCTGCCGTCAAGTCCACGAGGGAACTTTCCATTTGACACATGCTTTTCTTTCCTGAGACCTCGGTGTGGTCTTCTGTGTAGTCTGGTTTTCTGCCCAGGTCCCCGTGTGCCCAATGTATGATCATATTTTCCTTTTAAGTTCTTGGGCATATTTATAATAGTTGTTTTAAAGTCCAGAGTCTGTGTCTAATGACCACTTTTTTTTTTTTTTTCCATTCTGGATCACATTTTCCTGCTTCTTCACATATTCAGTGGTTTTTTGTTTTTTTTTTGCATGGTGGACATTTTGATTGGAACAGCATAGGAACCTAGTTACACCTTATTAATTACTTTTTAAATTAGAAATAACTGTGAGTTATTAGTATCTATATTCATTAGTATCTATTTTTCTTCCTTTAGAGCTGCTTACTTATCCTTACAATGGGCACCAACAGCACTTTAATGTGGGCTTTGTAATCCAAAAGTGAACCTGTTACTAAAGTAAGCGCAAACAAGCAACAAAATACAGTAAATGCAAACATATTCTCCTGCTTTAACTTACCCCACATCTTCTTACCCAGAGATGCTCAATAGCCATCGCTGAGTTTCACTGCAGCTACTACCATACTACTCTATGAAAGTCCACATTGAGAGGAAAGGGTATTCTACCTCAACTAATTTAAAAACATACTGGGAGTCACTGGGCTTAGCTCTCTTTTTTTCTGAAGACACAGCACATGAATCATGGGCTCTGTGGGTATCACTGCCGTTCATATGACTTCCCGAACTAGAACCCGTTGGCCACGTGCTTTCCCAACTTCGCACATCCAGTCATCAACAAACCCTCCTGAGGGTCCCTCCAGCAGCTCTCCGTTCACCCGTCCTTGCCTCTCCTCCCACGTGGATGCCGGGGGGTGGGCGGTGAGGTGGTGTCTAAGATGCAAACCTGGCCATGTGCAGCCCTGTGTACAAGTCCCCGGAGGTGCTGCACGCACTTCACAGACACCCCTAAGCCCCACCCATCCTTTAGGGGCACCTGCCACGCCCTGCCATGTGACTTTTCTTAAACACACCATGTTCCTGTTCACTTTGGGTCTTTTTGCATACGTCTGCCTCTTGCTGAGGGTCCTCCCACCTCCCTCACCCAAGTCAACCTCCTTCGCTGGGGTGATTCCGTGTCATTCTTCAGAACTCACCCAGTCACCTTGTAGGAAGCCTTCCTAGGACTTTTCACGACCTCAGGCTAGAGGCTGGTTCTTTGTGAAGGCCCCTGTGCAGGTCCCTAACAGAAGTGAGAATGTGAACTTGGAGTAGTCATGTGTCAGTGAGTGGAGCCCAAGATTTTGGAGGGGGATGCAGTGTCTCTTGTCACTTGGGCATTAGGGGACCCAAGAGTGTCAATGAAGAAAGGAAAAGGTAAGAGAAGACACTGATCTTTGATTTCTGGAGCAGATCATGTGGGCTCTCGTTCAGTTTGCATTGTCTAGTTCAGAGCCTGACAAAGAGCATTTGATGAGAGAATAAAACCTTTGGCCCCCACTGGCTTCACACCTCCAAGTGCAATGCTCCAGGATGACTCCAGTAACTGAGGCTTTCATCTTTTTTTTTTTTTTTTAAGATTTTATTTATTTATTTGACAGAGAGAGAGACAGCCAGAGAGGAAACACAAGCAGGGGGAGTGGGAGAGGGAGAAGCAGGCTTCCCGCAGAGCAGGGAGCCCGATGCGGGGCTCGATCCCAGGACCCTGGGACCATGACCTGAGCCGAAGGCAGACGCTTAACGACTGAGCCACCCAGGCGCCCTGAGACTTTCATCTTTTACTCTTGGGAGAAAATGCTTAAAAAGCCAGAGAGGAGCTGGACTCATTAGTCCAAAGGTTTTGTTTCTGTCACCAGCTCATTCATGGAAGAGAATGAGACATGGCCCTCAGAGTTTCGGGGTAGGTCCTGGCTTGAAAAAGACTGACCACATGTTAGCCCACGGAGCTAGAGGAAGAGGGACTGCTGTCTCAGGAAGCTGCAGAGTCTGCCTGCAAGTCGCATGCATCTTCCAGCTCTTCTTCACCGGTGTTCTCACCATCTGATGATGTGAGCCTGGCAGCAATCTTGCTCAGCGGTGCCATTTACAACCGCTGTGACTTGGGGCTTAATAACTATTTGACACATGTTCCCTCTCTCACTGGCATGCTTTAGTTTCCTCTGACACCATCAGGCTAAAATGTGGAAATAGTGTGACATATGGAATCTTCCAGATCTGAAGCAAAATGCATGGTGGGGCTATTTTGATATGTTCTTATTCATAACCTGACCCCAGCTGTTCAAAGACAAGAGCCATTCTTGAAGAAGAGCACCATGGATGGAGGCGGCGGCCGCAGAGTGGGTCTGCCGTGGGAGGGTGCCCAGTGCGTGGCAGACTTCCTTATGAAAGGGTTCCTTCGCTTTGAAGAGTTGGCAGTCTCAGAAAAATTGGAGCACCCACTGGACTGAAGTTCCCACATTAACTAAAGTGAAAATGCAGGGAAACGCAGCAGCCAAACTGGGAACCAAGATTAGGAGAAGGATGTGTGTGCAGCGCTGAGCAGAAGACACCAGCTGGGCAGTTCTCAGGGACGCTCAGTTCTGCCCAGTGACCGTGGCCACAGGTCCCGATGTGACTGCTCAGCGTCACACAGGAAGGGGGGGGCAGACGTAGACACACACCAGGCAGACCACCTCCCATGCCCTACCACGTGCCAGGCACGGAGGTCACACGTTACTACCTCCCTCACAGCCGGGGAGGGAGGCCCAGGGACCTCTTCTGTCTTCTCAATGCCACACAACAAAATGCAGAGGCAGGATCTGAACCCAGGTCTGTCTTGCACCAAACACCACCATTTTCAATGTTAGACCCATCATATCAATACACGAAAGGTTAAATGTGAAAGTTGTGTCAAATTGATGGAATTATGGATAACTCTGTTTCCAAAAGTTCTATTTAATAACAAAGGTACATATCTTTCTGATATGCCAAATGTGATAATTTTTTAATGGAAAGAACTACCTTTTGGGGGCTCAGCACTTATGCTGAGTGATTTCATTTCCAATAGCGAAACAGAGTTTTTACATCTGTGGGTGTGGCCCACAGTGAAGAACTGCCATGTCCGGATGGGACACCGAAGGCAAAGGGCTCTTCAAGATACTACGGCAGCATGAGCCCAACATGGGCCTTCCAAAGCTGCACTGTTCCCTACTGCGGCCACACGAATTCACGTTACACAAACTACAATCAGATAACACGTAATGTAGCTCCTCAGTTACGTTACCAACATCATGAGTGGCCAGTGGTTGTCATATTAGACAGCAAACATCTAGAACTTTCCCATTACCATGGAAAGTTCTAGGCCAGAGCTGCCTTAGGCACTTGGCACTGGTCCTTTGCTAAGTGCTGGGAGTGTGCTGGGTGGAGCTCACTGAGAATTAGAAATCTCCATGGGCAGAGCTGCATCTGCCGTGAAGGGATGGTCATGAATCCAGTTGACCAAAACCAGTAATCCTGGAATGGTGGGAGCAAGGCCCAGAGGCCTTGCATGAAACATCCTGTGCCTACTACAGCTTACTGGTAGAAATGGACACAGAATTTGACCTCTTGTCTCCTTAGTCCTGCATTCTCTCAGGGATGACCTGCAATTCATTTTTATATCAGGGTGTTTAAAATGTGTTTGTACACTTCAACCTCTAATTATGGCAATTATCAAAAAAGAAAGACAAGCGTTAGCAAAGATGTGGAAACACTGAAACCCTCGTGCACTGCTGGGAGGGACGTAAAATGATGCAGCCACTGAGAAAAACAGTATGGAAGCTCCTTAACAAGTTAAAAATAGAATTACCATATGACAGCAATTCTACTGCTGGATATTTATCCAAAAGAACTGAAATCAGGATCTGGAAGGAATATCTGCAGTCCCATGTTCACTGCAGCATTACTCACAATAGCCAAGATGTGGAAATGAACAATGTGTCTGTGGATGAACGCACGGAAAAAACGCCATGCATGCCTACAGGCATGATCTCCATGCAGCAGGACGGTATCCAGTCCTAAAGAAGGAAATGCTGCCATAGGGCACACCACCGACCAACCCCGAGGACTCTGGGCGAAGTGAGATAAGTGAGTCACAGAATGCTGAATGCTGCATGACCTTACTTAAGTGAGGGATCTAAAGTCGTCCAACTCATAGAAGCAGACGGTGGAGTGTGGGTTACTAACCTGCGGGCATAAATTCTCAGTTATGCAAGAGGGGGGTAAGTTGAGGACACCTGCCGAGCACCACTGGACCTGCAGTGAACAGCACCGTACTTTCACTTCAACGTTTGTTAGGAGGGTCGTGTTCTTACCACAATAAAATAAAATGTAACTGTGCTGACACTGTCTTTGGGTGGATGTCCAGGCAGGGGCGCCTTGCCCAGGAAGGAGCAGGTGGCTACGCGCCGTCTGCAGATGACACGTGGGTCTTCCGTGCAGGGAGCCGGCGGCACACGAACGCTGAGTAAGTACTGAACGCTGAGTGCATGCATGAGCTAGGTACGGGAAGGTCTCACAACAGAACATGAACCCTCATCAAGTTCCAGGCGCCGACCCCAAGGGACTCATTCCTTATGTATTTTCTCTGGGCGCTCCCTCGGAGGTTCCGTCTGGCTTGCTAGTTCGCAGTATCGATGCCCAGGGTTTAGCGGACTCAGCCACAGGCTTCTCTTCAAAGCCCAGGAGCAGACTTTTTCTTTCCCTTCTTAGCTTTGGTATTAAATTTTAGGTCTGTGTTCAGAGAAAACTCTCCTTCTTGCTGTTGAGATGCAGGGTCATATTCAGCTGATCACCAAACATTAAAATATATTTTAACAACTGAAGAAGGCTGGAGATTCTCAGTGTTACTGTGACACTGGGAACACCGGTCACCAGGCTCAGCCCCTAGGGTGGGGCTGCAGGGGTGCCTGCGGGCCTTCAGAGAGCAGTCCTGTCCGTGACCCCTGCACCCAAGACCCCCAGAGGCCAACATGAGGGTTCTGCTGGGAGAAGGAATCGCCAGCGGTGGGCTCCCGACATGAGGTGCGTGTGCATGTGTGGGTGTGTGTATAGATGTGTGTGTGTGTATGTGTGAATATGCGTGTGAGTGTGTGTAGGTGTGTGTGTAGGTGTGTGTAGAAATGTGTGTATATACACGTGTGCATTGTGTATATAAATGTGCACATGCATGTTCACGCATGTGTGTATATACGTGTGAATGCGTGTACAAGTGCATCTCCACACAGGCACGTGGGTGTGCATGTGCATGTACACGCATGTGGCTGTCAATGTATGGGTGTGCACATGCAGATATGTGCATGCACACATGCACGTGCAAATGTGTGCATGTATGTGTGTAGGTGTGTCCGTGTGCATGCACATACGCAGTTGTTGTGCATGTACACAAAATGTATGCATGTGTGTGTGTGCACGTGCATGCACAGGTGTCCTTTCCAAGGACCGTGACCAGGCACCCCTGCCCCGGCCGGTCCCCATTCCCTGCCAGAGCTGGTGAGCACCCGGGAACCTTTCTAATCGCCGCATTCAGGCCTCCGCAGGATGGGCGTGGCCTGCTGCTCCCACGTCCAAACCAGAGCCATGCCTGTGGGCACCAGTCACAGCTGCATCTTGACTGGGGACCCGCCAAGACAGACGAGCGCAGTGAAGGGGCTGCAGACACTCCTGGGTTCTGGGGGGGTGGTCTCCCTGAGGCTTGTGCAGAAACGGCAGCTCTATGGCAGGAAGCAGACGTGGCACTGGGGGGACGATGTGTGCCCACACTCTGGCTCTGGCTGGCACCCCACAGAATGTGCCCGTTTAGGCCCACCTAAGGAGACCACCCTCCCCTGAGCAGAGCCCCCGGACCTGCCACATGCCAGGCACCCATCCCGTGAGCTTCTACCCTTGTTGTTCACAAGGTGGGCTTCATCATTCCTCCATCCCTTTCCCACATGACTCAGGAGCCCTGCCATCTTCCTGAGGCTGGACCACCTAGCGTGGGGGCAGCCTCCTTGTGTCCCGCCCACCAAGGACTGTGCACTTCCTGTTCCCCTGGACCACGCTCCCGAGCTCCCACTGAACATCAAGACCACTGACTCACAGGACCGGGTTTAGAAAACACAAAACACTTCCCAAAAACAAAAAGCAAGGAGAGCGTCAGGGAAGAGCAGTGTGTCTGGGAGGGAGGAGGTTGGGCCTGGGAGGAGGGGCCCGTCGGGGCCTTCAGGGAGACCTGGCTCCCCTGCAGAGGATGCCCGACCCCACCACGGCCTCTCCTACTCACCCGTGCTCATTCCCGGGCTCCACACACAGTTCTGGGCTCTACGTGATGCCCTTGGAGGCACATTTCTGTGGAGGACAAGCAGAGAGCATATCTCCCCGCAGGGAGCTGAAGCCACACCGGAGCGCAAGTAAGCGTGGGATGTGTGGGCCACCTTAGCCGTGGTCACAGCGGCAGCAGGACGCTGGGCCAGCCAGCCGCCGGCCCCCGTGGCAGTTCCCTCTCTGCACCCGCCTGGTCATACGTGGGGTCCGCCGGCCCCAACACGGCGCACGCACCTGTATCTTATTCAAGGTGGCGTCTCGCAGCCTGCGGTGGTCCCTGCGGCCCCCCTACAGGCAGGGGCCGGAGGACCAGCTGCTGAATGAGGGCCATGGGCCCGATTTCCTCAAGTCTAGTCCCCAGTTCTGACCCAGCTCCTAGGAACCATCGCGCACAGGAGGGGTGCTCTGACCGTGCTCCGGGGCATCAGGCGGCGTCCAGCGTCCTCAGAAGTGGGAGTCGGGACGGCGCGGCTGCAGCTCGCCTTTCGGGGAGCCTGCCCTGTTCTCACGGACACGATGTGAGCTCCCTCAGTGTAGGATTAAGGACCATATGAGACAATTTCAAACAGCCTTTCAGTGCAAATAGTCTAACGGTCTTCACCACATTTGGGTAAGATCACAATTAGCTATCCCTCCAAGCGCATGCCGGCTGTCTGGGTCACCCACCAGTGGCCAAGGGACACAGTGTCCCAAGAAACGGAGTGGAATTACAGGCAAGCCAGGGGCAGCGGGACCATGGGGGGCACAGCCATGCCCGCGCTCTGTGGCCTCACACGCCCCCGCACTCTTGAAAGTATCGAGGCTCCGAAGAGCTTTTGTTTCTAGGAAGCATTTGCGGTATGAAGTTGAAGAGAAACAAAAACCATTTGACTCTTCCAAGGAGGCTGGAGCTGCGACTCCTCATCTGGCCATCCTTGTTGTCATCATAGAACCTCCACTTTCTGCTAGAAACACGACACGTCACTTCGGCGAGTGGCCCCCTCGAAGCGGCCTCGTCTACTCTCCCACCCGTGATTCGGGGGTGGTGACCACACGTCTCCCAGACATCCAGGCTCGTGGCCACCACCTGCCTGCCCTGCAGCTTGCTAGCTCCCCTCCCCAAGCACACAGCCCACATGTCCCCCCCGGACCCTGCTGCCCCTGGAGCCAACAGCACCCCCCAGAGACAGGGGCCAGAAGCTCGGGCCCTGAGCTCCCCCCCAGGCGCTGTCGGCTGAGGGACCGAGGCCACAGATGGCCTGTGGGGCAGCGGGGTGGTGGAGTCCCGCTGTCTGCCTGCATCAGGAGGTCACCCACTGGCGTGGAGGGGACCACACTTAGTGGACCCAGGTTCTGGTGAGCTGGGGAAAGTGCACTGTTTGCAGCAGAGCTTTGTGGTTGTCACACCCACTTCCCAGACGCGCACTCAAGTGAGAACCACAGACGGCTGGAGGGGCTGTGTGGGGGCTCTGGTCCAGGGAGAGGGCAGCCCCTCGGGCAGGCCCAGCAGGGAAGGGGGGAAGCTTTTCACGGGAAAACCAAGATTGGCAGGGATTTCGTTCAGGTGGAGAAAATCAAACCAGCAGAGCACGTGGCAAGGAACAGTGATGGGACAGGATAAAAAGCCTCCTTTGCTCCCCGAGAGTCCACCCAGTTCCGCCCGCGTGTCCAGCGAGCACGCGCGGCCCAGTAAGCTCTCCCTGCGGCATCTCCGAGCCCCAGAGCCTCTGTGAGTGGCAGCACCGCCAGGCCTACCCTCAGGACCCAGGACGGGGCAGTGGCCGTGACGGCAGGAGGCGGCCTCGGGGCCCGCAGCACCCAGGGAGCGGCACAGGACCCACAGGAAGAGCCTCGCTGCCTTCTAGAAGGTTCTGCATCCTGGTTTCAGGTGTGCATCCCAGCTCAGAGTGCCAGCCCCGGGGTCCTGACGGGTGATCTGCTGGGAGCGAGAGTCCCAATCTGTTTCCTCCAGCTGCCCGCAGACCTAGGAGCCCCTGACGCCCCACCCTGACCCCTGGCCTCGAGCGGGTGTGATGTCGTCTGTCGGACAGAAGCAACGCCAGGGCCACCCGGCTTCCCCCGTTGCTCATGTTCTAGGACCCTGGCTGCCCCCCACCTGGGCTCAGCTGGAGCTCTCGCAGGCTCCACAACAGCCTTTCTGCTCTCGGAGACTCCTGTCAGGAAGAAAAATCACTAAGACGCCGACTCCTGTCAAATCACAGCCGAGCTGCGGCCGCCGAGAGCCACCAGGAGAGCAACCAGCCAGAACTGGTTTCCGGGAGCCTCCGACTGGCAGCTCCCGCCTCGAGCGAGGGCCACGGAGGGGGTGAGCCCCAGGGCCCGTCGGCAGGAGCAGGACGCAGACGCCGGGGAGAGGGGGCCGTGGAGCCAGCCGACGGGCAGACTCCCCTCGGCAGAGCGCCCAGTGCCGCCCGGACTGCCCTGCGCCCAGGCCCTGAGCTCTCAGTCCACAGCCAGCGCACAGGCTGAAGCAAAGCCCCGCGCCCTCGGCTCGCAGACGAGTGCGTGCCCTTTCCCGCCCCCAAGCCTGCTCTGCTCCCTGCTTCCCGGCCTCCGAGTTCCGGGCTCAGGGCAGGCCACGTAGCCCCCAGTGCGGAGGGAAAGCTGACCTCCCAGCGAGAGGACGCAAGACTGCAGGAGAGGCGAGGGAAGTCAGCCATTTCTCAGAGTAACACGGTGAAGGAGCAGCTACTCCCCACCTCCAAAACTCACTCGGGGATGTGGAAAAACCAACTTTTCTGCTCTTGTAAAGTAACCAAACCAGTCAGCTGAAGTCTCTCCAGCTGCCTCACGCCTCATGGGAGACTTTACAGATCTTTCTCCCAGGAAGACACTCAGGAAAAAAAAAAAAGTAAGATCCAGCCAGTCCTTAGGGAGAAAGATTTCTTCAATCAGCAGGAAAAATATTGCTTACGTGCAGCATGAAGCCACAGAGACTAAGAACACTTCAAGTTATGTTTCCATACCATTTCACACATGCCTATTTTGGTCCCAAGGCAAGGATTCTGACATATCTGTATACAAATGAGACGCTTTTAATTATTTACATGTAACCCAGATGCCAAGGCCCACAGACAGCAACCAAGGGTTTGCAACCTTGAGAATCAGGCACAGGCTGCTGGCTGCAGCTGCCCCAGGCCATTTGCACGAAGGCCTGCTGCACTGAGGGCAAGCCACAGGTGTGGGGACGTCACGGTGGAGGATTCAACACAAAGGCACAGAGGCTGAGGCTGCTTTAGTTTGGATTTCCACATGAAATGAGGATGTGACCACAGTGGTGTGTCAGAGGCAACCCCAGGGAACAGCCTGGCTGGGGCTGGGGACGTGAGGCCAGGAGGGATGCTGGTGAAGGTGCATGAATGAGCACCTGGCAGGCAATGGGGCCATCCTGATGCACATCCCGTGAGGCTGCAGAACGTGCCTCAGACCATC
Source organism: Phoca vitulina (assembly GCF_004348235.1). Taxonomy (NCBI): domain Eukaryota; kingdom Metazoa; phylum Chordata; class Mammalia; order Carnivora; family Phocidae; genus Phoca; species Phoca vitulina. The sequence goes on along the minus strand of NW_022589783.1, from coordinate 1,071,559 downwards.
CCTCACTCTCTGAGGGCCTCTGTGAGGAAGCTAACGCCTGAGCAGCACTGGCCATCCTTGGGCACTGGCCAGATGTCTTTGTTGAGCAGAGAGAAGCCAGGACCTGCCTGGGAGAGCTGCAGGTGGGCCCGGCGGGCTGTGGGGATGTGGGCAGGGTTCTGGGTCTGTTACGGAGTTCTTCCCAGATGGGCTAAAAAGCTCCATCAACTCGACGGCACCATGGACATGGTGGAGTGGGGGGCTCCAAGGACCTGTCCCCGCAATGAAGTAACAATTAAGGTGACAAAAATTGACAGAATCAACCCTCCAGAATACTGAGGTCTAGTGGCAAAAGCATACAGCAACCAAGGGAATGGCTGAAGAAGAAAGCGACCACTACATTTTGGTAGAAAGTAATGCAGCGTTTTGCTTCCCACCTGTTATCCCCCCTCCCTAGCTCAGCAGTGGCTGCGAGGACAGTGGCCTGCATCCCTGGTGTGGCTTGCTGGTACCGGGGGGTAATACGGACTTGGGTCTCAAGAGAAGTGGTTGTGTGTGTGCTGTGTCTGGTGGTTCCCTGAGGGACCAGTGCAGACAGTAAGCTTTGTTTTCCGTCTCTGGGCTGGACTGGCTTTCTGGGAGGCATCTGTTGGAAGCATTGCTCCACTTGGAGCAAGAGACGGTGGAAAGCCAAGCAGCAGAGAGACCCAAAAGCTGGGGAAGGAGGAGGCTGAGAGGAAGATTTCGGGGAAGATAAAGGTTTTGAAGGGCTGTTGTATACTCCAGGGAATTCGGAGTATGACACGCATGGGCAGGGCCAATATGCACTCAGAGAAGACCTGGGGGGACTCTAGGCTTGTGCCTCTGGCGGACCTTTGGGCTCCAAACAACAGGAAGTGAAGGTGAAGGCGGAGTTCTGGGTGGCTGGGCACGGTGTTGCAAGAGTGACCAGCTAAGAGCCAATCTGCAAAGGCTGGGAGAGTTCTTTCCCCCTCCTGGCTCCAAGCGTTTAAGAAAACCTCTTCTGGGTTACTGGCTGACCACAGAGATAATGGCCAATAACATCTCAAATCTGGTGACAGACATACACACGCATATCCAAATAGCTCAACAACTTCAAGGAGGATAAATTCAGAGATCCACACTGAATCATTATAATCAAACTGTCATAAGCCAAAGACAAAAGAATCCTGAAGGCAGCAGGAGACAAGCAGTTTGTCACCTGCAGGGGCCTCACCAGAAGCCGCGTGGCCAGAGGCTGTGGGAGGACACATCTAATGTGTTAGAACAAAGAAACTCATCCAAGAATTCTGTGTTGGCAAAACCAGCCTCCAAAAATAAAGGTGAAGTTAAGACATTCCCAGATAAACAAAAACCAAAGGGACTCATCACTAGCAGACTTGCTCTACAAGACATGGCGGCTGAAGCAAAAGCATGGGAAGCTGCACCTCCAGCCGCGGACAGAAGCACAGAACTCCAGGGAGGATGGCGGCCAAGGTGCAGGCAAAGCCGGCAGTACTGTGTTTGGTTTGGTCTCAGTGGTCTGAAAGACAAACGCAGCACACAACAGCTATGAACCTAAGTTAAAGGGCACACAGCCGGGGCGTCTGGGTGGCTCAGTTCGGTGTCTGACTCTTGGTCTCGGCTCAGGCCATGATCTCAGGGTTGTGGGATCGAGTCTCACATCGGGCTCCTTGATCAGTGCAGAGTCTGCTTGAGGTTCTTCCTCTCCACCCCCCCCCGCCCTTCCCCTGCGCTCTCACACGCGCTCTCTCTCTAAAATAAATAAATAAATAAATAAATTAGTTAATAATTTTTTTTAACAAAAAGGGCACACAGCTTATAAAGACGTGATGCATGACAATAACAACGTAAAGCCAGGGGGAGAGAGCTGTGTAGGATCACAAGTTTTATGGGCTTTGAAGCTATGTTGATATTAATTCCAACTATGTCATTATAAATTTGGGTTGTTAATTTTAAGTGCTGTGGTATATACTAAGAAAATAACTTTGACAAGTACAGAGAGGGAAATGATGAGTGGACTGAGGACAGGTGTGAGGCAGAGAAGATCCAGCAATGTGGAGGAAGTGGCCCCTCCTCACCTGAAATGTAAAGGGATTCAACTGACCAATGAGAAGACAGACTGGAAGAATAGATTTTAAGTACAATCCAACTACACACTGCCACTAAGACCCACTTTATTTTTATTTTTAACTTAAATTTTAGTGAACATACAGTGCAATATTGGTTTCAGGAGTAGAATTCAGTGATTTAGCACTTACACGCAATACCCAGTGCTCATCACAACAAGAGCCCTCCTTCATCCCCTTCACCCATGTAGCCCATCCCCCACCCCACCTCCCCATCAACCCTCAGTGTGTTCTTTGTTGTTAAGAGTCTCTTACAGCTTGTTTCCCTCTCTTTTTTTATTTTCCTGCTTCCTCTATGTTCATTTGTTTTGTTTCTTAAATTCCACACATGAGTGAGATCATATGGTAGTCTTTCTTTGACTGACTTATTTCACTTAGCATAGCACCCTCGAGCTCCAACCATGTGGTTGCAAATGGCAAGATTTCATTTTTTTGTTGACTCATATTCTATTGTATGTATGTGTGTCTGTGTGTATATATATAAATTCCACATCTTCTTCATCCATTCATCAGTCGATGGACATTTGGGCTCTTTCCATAGTTTGGCTATTGTTGTTATGCTGCTATAAATATCAGGGTGCGTGTATCCCTTTGAATTTATATTTTTGTATCCTTTGGATAGATACCTAGTAGTGCAATTGCTGGGTTGTAGGGTAGCTCTATTTTTAACTTTTTGAGAACCTCCATACTATTTTCCCGAGTGGCTGCACCAGCTTGCATTCCCACCAGCAGTGTAAGAAGTTTCCCTTTCTCCGCATCCTCCCCAACATCTGTCATTTCCTGACTTGTTAATTTTAGCGATTCTAACTGGTGTAAGGTGATATCTCGCCATGGTTTTTATTTGTTTTTCCCTGATGCCGAGTGATGTTGAGCATTTTTTCATCTGTCTGTTAGCCATCTGGATGTCTTCTTTGGAAAAGTTTATTCATGTCTTCTGCCCATTTCTTTACTATATTATTTGTTTTTTGGGTGTTGAGTTTGATAAGTTCTTTACATATTTTGGATACTAACCCTTTATCAGATTCATTTGAAAATATCTTCTCCCATTCCATAGGTTGCCTCTTTGTTTTGTTGACTGTTTCCTTCACTGTGCAGAGGCTTTTTATCTTGATGAAGTCCCAATAGTTCATTTTTGCTTTTGTTTCCCTGGCCTCTGGGGACACATCTAGTAAGAAGTTGCTGCAGCCAAGGTCGAAGAGGTTGCTGCCTGTGTTCTCCTCTAGGGTTTTGATGGATTCCTGTCTCTCATTTAGGTCTTTCATCCATTTTGAGTTTACTTTGTGTTGTTTGTGTATAAGAAAGTGGTCCAGTTTCATTCTCCTGCAAGTGGCTGTCCAATTTTCCCTAAACCATTTGTTGAAGAGACTGTCTTTTTTTCCATTGGCTATTCTTTCCTGCTTTGTGGAAGATTAGTTGGCCATAGAGTTGAGGGTCCATTTCTGGGTTCTCTATTCTGTTCCATTGATCTATGTGTCTATTTTTGTGCCAGTACCATACTGTCTTGACGACTAAAACTTTGTAATATAGCTTGAAATCCAGAATCGTGATGTCTCCAGTTTTTTCTTTTTCAGACTTGCTTTGGCTATTTGGGGTCTTTTGTGGTTCCGTACAAATTTTAGGATTATCTGTTCCTGCTCTGTGAAAAACGCTGGTGGTATTTTGATAGAGATTGCATTAAATTTGTAGATCACTTTGGGTAGTATAGACATTTTAACAATATTTGTTCTTCCAATCCACAAGCATGGAATGCTTTTTCATTTCTTTGTGTCCTCTTCAATTTCTTTTATTAGTGTTCTATAGTTTTCAGAGTGCAGATCTTTTACCTCTGGTTAGGTTTAGTCCTAGGTATCTTATTGTTTTTGGTGGAACTGAAAATGGGCTCGATTCCTTGATTTCTTTTTCTGCTGCTTCATTATTGGTGTCTAGGAATGCAATAGATTTCTGTACACTGATTTTATATCCCATGAATTTGCTGAATTCATGTGTTAGTTCTAGCAATTTTTTGGTGGAGTCTTTCAGATTTTCTACATAGAGTATCATATTGTCTGCAAATAGTGAACCTTTGACTTCTTCCTTGCCGATGTGGGTGCCTTTTATTTCTTGTTTTTCTGGTCTCATTGCTGAGGCTAGGACTTCCAGTATCATGTTAAATAGTAATGATGAGAGTGGACATCCCTGTCTTGTTCCTGATCGTAGGGGATAGACTCTCAGTTTTTCCCTATTGAGGATGTTATTAGCTGTGGGTCTTTTGAATATGGCCTTTATGATGTTGAGGTATGTTCCCTCTACCTACTTTGTTGATGATTTTTATCAGGAAAGGATGCTATATCTTGTCAAATGCATTTTCTGCATCTATTGACAGGGTCATATGGTTCTTATCCTTTTTTTTATTAATGTGGTGTGTCACATTGAATGACTTGCAGATATTGAACCACCCCTGCAGCCCAGGAATAAATCCCACTTGATCGTGGTGAATCATTTTTTCACGTACTGTTGAATTTGATTTGTTAGTATTTTATTGAGAATTTTTGCATCCATGTTCATCAGGGATATTGGCCTGTAATTCTTTTTAGTGGAGTCTTTGGTTTTGGAATCAAGGTAATGCTGGCTTCGTAGGAGTTTGGAAGTTTTCCTTCCATTTCTATCTTTTGGAACAGTTTGAGAAGAATAGGAATTAGTTCTTCTTTAAATGTCTGGTAAAATTCTCCTGGGTAGCCATCTGGCCCAGGACTTTTGTTTCTTGGGAGACTTTTGATTCAATTTCATTGCCGGTTATGGGTCTGTTCAAATTTTCTATTTCTTCCTGTTTCACTTTTGGTAGTTTGTAGGATTCTAGGGATTTGTTCATTTCTTTCAGATGGCCCAGTTTGTTGGCATATAGTTTTTCATAGTATGAAAATTATAATTGTTTATATTTCTGTGGTGATGGTTGTTATTTCTCCTCTCTCATTTATGATTTTATATATTTGGGTCCTTTCTCTTTTCTTTTTGACAAGTCTGCCTAAGGTTTTATTATTTCTTTTGAAGACCAGCTCTTAGTTTTGATAATCCATTCTACTGTGTTTGTTTCTGTATTGTTTATTTCTGCTCCAATCTTTATTATTTCCCTTCTTCTACTGGCTTTAGGCTTTATTTGCTGTTTCTTTTCTAGCTCCTTTAGGTGTGAGGTTAGGTTGTGTGTTTGAGACTTTTCTTGCTTCTTAAGGAAGGCCTGTATTGCTATATACTTCCTTCTTAGGACTGACTTTGCTGCAACCCAAAGGTTTTGGACTGTCCTGTTTTCATTTTCATTTGCTTCCATGTATTTTTTTAAATTTCTTCTTTGGTTTCCTGGTTAACCCATTCATTCTTCAGTAGGATGTTCTTTAACCTCCATATATTTGTGGTCTTTCCATTTTTTTTCTTGTGGTTGACTTCAAGTTTCATAACGTTGTGGTCTGAAAATATGCATGGTATGATCTTGATCTTTCCGTACTGATTGAGGCCTGATTTGTGACCCAGCATGTGATCTCTTCTGGAGAATGTTCCACATGTGCACTCGAGAAGAATATATATTCTGCTGCTTTGGGATGAAATGTTCTGAATACATCTGCTAAGTTCATCTGGTCCAGTGTTCTAAGATCCACTTTAGATCCAGAGACACAAATAGGTTCAAAGTGAAAGGATACGTTTGGGAGATGAAATGTTTAGTAACTGGATGGAGGTGGTGGTTGTTCAATATTATTGGGTATTAAATGGCACTGAATTGTTCACTTTAAAGGGTCAGTTTTATGTGATGCAAATTTCATCTCAAGTTTTTTTAAAGCTCCATTGACTTAGTTGTGCTGCAGTGTTTCCTATTTGTGTGTTCCTCTGGATTGTAAGTTTTTTCAAACATGGACAGGGCCTTACTCCTCTTCATATGGTGTCTGGCACAGAGAATATGCATCGAAGACATCAGTGAGCATGGGGCCAACATCACTGAATGACTCCGACACTGGTGGCTCTGGCATTTCCATGACATGAACAACACAGATGACTTTGCTGAGGCTCAGCCCAGTGTTGCCTGTGTGCCTGCAACTCCAGCCAGTGGAAGGACGAAGCTTGTGAAGCCCAGGGTACGTCAGGGCAGGCTGGCTCCCCACACGATGGGCCTGCCCATCCCCTCTCTGCCTATCTCCCTGTGCCAGCTCATCCACAAGCTGTGGTTCCAGTCATGGCATGGACAGAAATGCACAATGGGCAGAAGTTCCGGAACACCCATTTTCATGCTACGTCTAACAAGTTCATGAACCCGTTGGCTTCTGTTTACTGTGCCATCCTCAGAGTGCCAAGCATAGGGCTAAGCCTCTCCAAGCCCTCAGCACATGGGGGAAGAACAGACGGTGCTTGGGCAGCCCACCCTCACTCTGTTCTCTCTGTGACGTGGGAGATTCTGAATTTCTCCTGCTGTTGTGACTGATCTTTGGTTGTGAAAACAAGACTGTAAAAGAGCAAGTGTTTGGAAACCACCCGGTGGGCAGGCAGACCTTCCTTCTCATAAACACTCCCATACACGTTCACACAAGGAAGCACGTGGGGAGGAAGGGGCTCGTATGCGTATCTGGAAACTGAAAAAATTGTGCACTTTTCCTACAAATTATGTTCATTCGATCAGACTGTCTTCACTCAGAGTCAATATACCAGCTTTACTGGAAGCCAGAAAGAGATAGGGAAGGAAATGATACTCAAAACACTAAGTTTTCCTTCCAAAAATATTTCCTTACAAATATCTAAGTTTCATTCATAGACTTTTAAGTCTTAATAGTATAATAAAATATAAGAAAATGATTGGCCTGGTCACTATAGAAACATGGTACCCCACCCCAAAAATAGAATATTTGACATATTTGACAGGTTTTCCAAACAAGATTTATTGACCATTTTATTTTCCTGATTTACTGACCACTATCTATGTGCCAGGCACAGTTCTAGGCTCTGGGGCTTCAGCAGTGAACAAAATAGACAAAATATTTGATCTCATGGAGATGACAATTTAGCAGGGAAGGCAGACAATACAATAAATAAAAATTGATGATGAATATAAAGGAGACAATCAGAGTAGGAAACGGAGTAGGGGAGAACTACTGCTCTTCTGAGTAGAGTGGCCAGGGGAGCCCTTGCTGAGAGGATGAGGCATGTACCATGTGGACATCTGTGGAAGAGCCTACCAGGTGAGTATAAGGAAGACATCTGGGTTTTCTGTATTCCCAAATCAAGGTGGCCAGTGTGGCTGGAGAGGCTGTGGGGGGTCTGAGAGGCGTAGACACGTCACTGGGCTTCAATCACGGTAAGGAATTTGGCTTGGCCTCTGAGTGTACTGGGAAGCTTTGGCTGATGGTGAGGCCACATCCCCAGGCTGCCTGTTGGCTGTGACGGCCACTGGGTCTATGCGTGTTGCAGGGACCAACAGTGTGGGCCTCACCTGGACGGAGCTTATGGTTTAGTGGGGGAGACAAGACCAGTGGTGAAACAGACAAGTGACACCACAAAATAGCAGAAAGTGAGCGCCGAGCAGGTACAGAGCAGGGAAGGCGCACATGTCCCCGCAGAGGCCCAGGGTTGGGGGAGCAGTTAAACCCCAGCCGCGTGGCCAGAGAGGGACAGAACTTCCAGGCAAAGAGGGACGTGGGCAGAGGTGCACTGGGCGCTGGTGGATCTGATGGGGGCGGTGGGCCGCAGGGCGCTCTGCAGGGAGGTGGGCAGGGCCGAGTTGCAGGAGTCCAGCTCCACCCCCCACGGCCTGAGGTGAAGCTTCCAGAGGGTAACGCTGCAAGTGCATTCTCTTCGTGATCCGGCCCCCAACCTGGCTTGCAGGGTCTGTCAGTGTGAGGCAGAACATTGATCAGGGTCTCTCCTGGCTCCTCTCTCAACCGATGGGGCCAGGGAGCCCCGCAAACTCACTCGTCTGATGCTATGGCGGTTGAAAACACAGAAAGGGGCTTCCAAGGGGCTTTCTGCTCCGCCCACTGTTCTTGCCCCGCTGTTCAGTCAGTTCTGTGGTCCAGGATGCTCCCGGCCTCCAGCATTTTCACGGGGTACTGCCAGGGGTGAGAGACGTGTCCCAATGCTGCACGGTTTCAGGGACACCATGAGATCCCACAAATCATTCTGGACTTCTTCCAGCCACGCACGAGGATGTGGGCAGGTCTGTCTCCTGGGACGGTATCTAATTGAGCTGCAGCTGAGGACCATGGTTTCCTGTGACCTCCTAGAGCGGGCCTGCATTCCCATCAGTGTTTGGTGTTGCATCCGAGAGCAGACCTGGGAAGCTTGGTCACAGTGCCAGAGGGACCCGCACCAGCTCCGGCACTCAAGGCTCAGCAGCTGGTTGAACTCCAGGTCGCACAGGATGGAGAAACAGAAGATGAGAGGGACAGTGACCAAGGGAACAAAGAGCCAGATGGGGAGAGACGAATGAGTCAGGGAGGGGAGGCTGAGGATACAGGCTTGTCCTAAGAAGAGGGCCTAACCGTGTTACCTCACAAGTAAAACAGAAGCCACAGGGCTGTGGACGGGGACCTGATGCTCCCCCACATCCAGGGAGAGTGGCCCTGCCCGCCCGGCCCAGCTTGAGGGGCAGCTTGGTGAAGAAAGCCATCTACGAAGCATCTCAAGCCCTGGCCTCCCAGGGCATCACCGGGGTCAGGCCTTGGCCGGGCTGAGAAGCCCTGTGATCCCAGGTGGGAGCCCCCATTTCTGGGGGGGATATTGCAACATCTCCATCCAGAGCTCAAGGAAGAAGTGGTCATCACATCAGATGTGCTGTGTGTGCTTTTTGGATGATCTCTGACTCAAACCTCAAGGTTATAAAGCAATTACAGGACAAGTGGAGCCCTATATGAATATCACTGGTCCCAGGGGCGCCCTCACTTCAAGTCCGAAAACAGAAGAGCGTGCCTTGGGTGCTGGGTGGGATGGACGGATGTGGGGGGGAGGGTCTGGAGTGACGGCTCCTCTCCCTGAGCAGGACAGGCCTGGGGGGGGTCCTTCGGTGGGCGTTCTGAGGGCACTCGGGGGGCCCCGTGTCCTGCGAGGAGTGGCAGAGAGGCAGAAGGGGGGCGCGAGGACACACTGCATCTAAGTAATTTCCAGTGTTGCTGGAAAATCAAAGTCTTCTTAAAACGCCATCAACCAAGGGTTGCATTTCACCTGCCAAGTATAAAATACGGCAGGAATGGAACGCCGAGACTACGCCACGGCCTGTGCTGTGGGCTGGATATGGTGTGAACCCAGCTGCAGAAACCCTGCTCACCGGCCACGTGGTGAGGACCCTTTCCCTCCGGTCAACAGCGCACACGCACACGGTCACAGCGAGCGTGGGCCGGCCAGCCACATGAATGAACCCACGTACCCGAAGCTCAGGTGTCTGATCAGGGGCCCGGGTTTGTTTCCCACAGGGTGGTGGACAATGTCCTATAAGAATGTGGGGTCGAACCCCATCCGTGCTTGCCGGGGTGCCCGAGCAAGCAAGCCCGCTGGGAAGGAAGCTCCGCTATCACAGAGCTGGCTTGAACAAAACGGCCCTACGTGGCTCGGCGGCTCGCGGCCTCTGGGCTGCGTGCATCTGGAACAGCATCTACAACGGCCCGAGTGGGCCTCCCCAGAGTGACAGAGTGGGGGCGCGTGGGGGGCCCACCCCCAAACCCATATGTCCCCAACCTCCTGTGCTCTCTTCCCTGGGTGGCTTCTCGGCCAGGATTCAGGCGCCGGCAGAGCTGGGCCCCTCCCATCGAGTGACGACCCTCGGGGGACAATGACTGTCAGTCAAGCAAGGCTTCAAGGAGGCATTTGTGCTCCAAGCCTTTCATCTTCTGAGGAGTGGAAGGTTTTGTTCTCTGCTCAAAGGATTTCTGGAAGTTTCAAGAAAATGAGGAGATATTTTGGTTTATGGTTTGGGGGACCTTGCAGTCTTTCTTAAAGTCACTAAGTCCTATGGGTCCTGCACTAGGACAGGAGGAGGTCAGGGTCCTCTGGATGCGGAGCATGGACAGGGTCTCCTTCCGGCACTGGGCTAGAATGCGCCGCCTGATGAGAGACTGCCACAGTCCCCATGCCCACACCCCCACTTTCCCAAGCCCTCGTGATCCCCTGGCACCTGTCCTGCCATCGTCCCAGCCTCTGCCCGTCACCGAGACACCCTACCTTTGCTTTATTGTTTCGTTTGAAGTCTCTGCTTTCCACCCCCTTCCACTGACATGCCCAACCTGGTCTTTCTGATATGGAACCCGTCCTCTTGCCGCGCCCACAAAGGCCCATCGGACCTTCCGCTGCCCGCGGCTTCTCAGCCCTGGCTGTGTTCAGCTGCTCTGGGGAGAAACACAAGCTCCCGGACTGTTCCCCCACCGGTCAGTCTTGAGCAACCCCGGGGTGGGGGGCGGCGGCAGCGGCCTGGCTGTGAGACACGGGGCTGGGACACGCACTTCTGACCCCCGAGGGTCAGGGTCACCTCTCCGGGCCCTCTGCACCCCTGCAGAGGCGATGTGGACCACTCCCTCCTCGGAGCCCACGGTCCATCAGAACCCTTAAACACAAAGCACAGCTGTTTGCATGTCTGCTGCCCGCTGGACCGGAAGCTCCCACCCCTCGGCCCCCTGAAGTCCACGACCCCCTGAACAAGGATGTTTCCAGACGCCTTCCCCAGCAGCGGCCGGCCTCCCGGACTCCAGGGGGCTGGGGTCTCCTCAAGACGCCATTACGATGCAGACTCATTCAAGCCTCACCAGCTGCTTTCAGCTTCCTCACCAAGTTTAAATTGGAACGGAAGTTTTAAAATTGAGCTAAAACCAGTCCTGTTTCTCTAGTGTGTGGACCCCAATTTTTTATATTTTAGCGAAAAAAAACTACAATAAAATTTTAAAGTTTGTTTCCACAGATTAACTATTTAACGCTACACCATGTGTACATCAGTGGGGTGATTTCCTCATTGCGTTACCGGTGTCGGTTTGCCGTCTTCCTGGGGACGTGAAGCCCCTGGGGAAGGGGTTCCACTGTCCCAGCCCACGACCTTCCAACCCGGGGGACACCTTGCCCCTGGGCATTTCTGCAGGGCGCACACATAACGTGCTGTGTGGCAGTCTCCACGGCAGGCCCTCTCTCTGCCCTAAACGCTCACATTCACGCTTGGTTACGTTCGGCAGGATTTAGTGATACTTTCAGTCTGTGACCTCCCACTTCTCTGATATCCCTGTCTGCTTTTGTTATTCATTTTTAAAATATTTTTAAAAATATTCTATTTATTTATTTGACAGAGAGAGTGAGTGTGAGCGAGAGAGCAGGAGGGAGGCAGAGGGAGAGGGAGAAGGAGGCTCCCCGCGGAGCAGGGAGCCCGATGAGGGGAGCAGAGACTCTTGAGGTCCAGGTGCAGCAACTGTTTACCAAAGTCACCGAGGTGGCCCCTCTGGGTCCCTGTTACCATTTCCTGCTGACGGAGGGGCTCCCCATTTATTAACAATAAAATAAAATATAAAAAGAAAAGTGTCCGCTCCGTCCTCTCTGTATTAGTCTGCTCGTTCTCCAGGAGGAGCATTCCCGGACGCCTGACCGTGCTGACCTGCTTCGCCCCGTGCAGCTGGGTCTCGGGCTCTGGCCCACATCCCGATCCTGCTTGTGGGTGCATGTGGGTAACAGAAGAGTCCTGGCCCCCGGGCCGGCCAGCCCCACATTCCAAACTCACTCTTTAATCCAGGGACGAAACACACAGTTCAGGCAGGGCCTGTTGTCTGAAACTATTGCTGTAAACCCTTTTTTTGAAAACGTTCAGGAAATGAGAATTTCACTCCTTGCAAAGAATCGCTCTGGTACAAAGAGGAATGGCACAATTAACTGTTACTGAGGACCTGTGAGATCAGCAAACAAAACCCACAGGCTCCACCGTGGGGTTAGTGCGTGTTTCCTCCAGCCCCGCGCTGGGGAACCCTAAGTGCCGTGCTGACGATGACAGGCGAGGCCCAGCACGGCGCGTCATAAATAAGGATTCCACTCTGCTTAATGACGGTCACATGACCTCCTTCTAATGCCGGGAAACAGACGGATGCACTTTAACACCATCTCAACGAGGATTAAGACAGAAATATTTTATTGTTAGATGACTCTTGCTAATCAGAGAGCATTCCCGCAGGCTTGAGTCTGCCGTGCTTGGACGGCTTCGGACGCTGTCCACGACGTGCAGCCGAGCTCGGGCATCCCGCTCGAGGAGACTGGGCCTCAGGTTTGCCTTCTGCAAGCTCTCCTATCCCACTGTCTTTCCTGTCTCTGACCTCCCCTGAGTTCTCTCTGATTCACAGGCTTGTCTTCCCTCCCAGGTGGAACCCGAGTCCGGCAGAGGAAGCTAACGGCACACAGCGCTCATGAGGTGTTGGCTGGGTTCACTGCCATATCCTCGCAACCAACTTGCTGATAAATATTTGGCTAGCTCACTTCCCCATTGCTGCTTTCATCCAGAGTATCTATGGGGCTGATTATGTTTCTCCAGATGCCCTGTTTTACATTTTCCAGATTGGGTTTCGTTTTGTGATTTGCTGCCATATTTCTTCAAAGCTCGAGTGCCGGCTGCCATATGCCTGCGATCCTCATTCTCCGTCAGCCTCAGCACGCCTTGCAACAAGGCGAGGGTCACACCGCAAAACAAAAACCAAAGCCTGGGCAGGGAGTCAAGGCAGGCTGCACACGGCGCCAGCAGAAGCCCGTCCACGAAGCTCCTTCCGGGGAAGTCTGCCGCCCAGACCTCGCTCTGCACCCACAGCGGATCCTGGCACGGGCATTCTGAGGCTGACAGCCTGGCAAGCAAACGCGCAAGAGGGTGACCGTGTACGGGACGCAGGAGGGCCCTGGAGGGCATGTGTGGGAGAGGGACAGAGACAGAGAGACGAGGGGAGCGGAGGGAGAGACGCAGAGACTAACATGGAAATAAATTACGGGCAAGAAGCTATGACTTCCCATTTGTGAAAGAGGATCCTCAAAGCCAGGTCCCTGCATGCTCTGAAAACACTTATTTTCTTTCTGGGTGGAGTCACTTGCGTGTCCTGTGTTGACAGGGCCGTCAGACCTGACGTTACATGCACAGCCGCCCCCTTCAGGCATGCGAGCAGGATCTGCGGTCTGCATGGTGCTGGATGTGCCTGGCCCCTGCATGCAGAGGTAAGGGAGGACAGGGCAGTGGAGTGGGACCCCCTCTGCCTGGAGCCTGCCAGCTATCCAGGCCACAGGGAAAGCTGGGTGGGAGCGTGTGGACAGGAGTGCTGGGCGTGCACGTCCGGATAACCCAGCCCGAGAGCCTTGCTTGAAGGGACTGGCCTCCCCGCGATGGCCTGCCCAGCTCTGTACAGCTGGGTTCCTCTTCGGGTCTTTCTACCTGCCAGGTTTATGACCTTGGGTCCCCATCTGACGCCGGCAGTCACCCCTGCCCCGTAAACTCTTGAGGACGTCCCAAGGACCCCTCTGGATTCCAGGGCTGGCCCAGCCTCCCCTGCGTCCACAGGGCACAGACCCAAGTTGGAAGGAGGAGGACGAAGAATCACGTACTGCCCATCTGACCTTGCCTCTCTCCTGCGACATTGCTCTGAGTGCCCCCTGGGGGCAACGGACCTTTCTGTTTGCACAGCTCTGACCAGGACCGTCCCCCCTGACCAAGACAGTCCTCCTGGGTCCCTCCACTTCTGGGACCGCTCTACCTGTAGGCTCTGTTCTGTTTTCTGGGCCACACCCGGTCCTCAGAAGGGTGCCCCACATCCTGCGGGGCCCACCAGCATGGATATGCTGTCAGGAACGCACAGCGCAGCACGGGACGCAGCGGTGGCTGGGGGCAGCTGTGTTCGGAAGTGGGGTCAGCCCAGCAGGATGTACTGTGAGGGGAAGGGTGAGAGAGGCATGGACGGGGCCGTGACGTTACTGAGGGCAGCAGAGGAAAGCAAGGCAGAAGTCTGGGAAAGCCGGCACTCTGGAACAGAAATCGCTGGTGTAAATGTTCTCCTGCTTCCGTCCCCCGTGATGCGTGCACCCTTTGAAGACACACGCGTGTGCGACCAGTTTCATCGAGAGAATGCTCTTAAAAGGCAGTTCAAAGAATTATTACTTTTTTAAATGCCATATTAGTGGAAGTTCCAGCAACGGTGAACAAGTTTCAGTGTCTGGGCTAAAAAGTAAAGTTACACATTTTATTCTTAATTGCCTCAAGGATCTTTAGATGGGGGCGGGGAGTGATGTCAACAGGAAGAAATGAAGAACCCTGAGGACGGGGAGTGGAGAGGCCCTGGGTGCTGCCCAGGACCCCATCCTGCAGGTGTGTGACCGTCCGGGGCATGTAGCAAAGGTGTTCTCAGTCACGGGGGGCGAGGGGGGCGGGGGAGTTCTTGCAGGGAAACATCGAAGTCCTTTCTGACACCTTTGGAACGAAGTCAGACGATGTGTTTAAACATCCCATATGTTTTTCAGTTGTTATTTTGATTTATTTCTGCAAAACTAACTTTTAAAATAAAGTAAAAGAATAATACATCACAGTAATAGAGTTAAAATATAAAACTTAGGGAATTTCTGGCATTCTCATTGGCTTTACCAAGCCCTGCTTCTCTGCTCATCTTCACACTCTGCTGCGGGATAAGGTGGCATGCCTCAGGGCCATTGTAAGTAAGTCTCTTTTCTCAATGAGCAGGCCCCCCCCCCCCCCCCCCCTCTCTTCTAGAAATACCGATTTACCGCAGCCACCCTTGGGCACAAGACCTGCACATACATGAATGCAGCTAGAAATGAGCTGGTGTGACCAGTGAACTCCAGAATTTTCTATCCAGGCATATTGCTTCACTGCCGATCGAACAACCTCTTTTTGTCAAAAATGTCCTAAATTTATGCCAGATCACAAGTGGTTCGGTAAGGAAAAGCAATTCTCAGTACACAGCCAGAAGTATAGTTGTGTTTGCAATTCTTGAGGTTCCTTGCAACCAGGCACCCATTACGAAATGCAGGGCAGGCTTACTTCCTTCCTGGTGGGAGCTACGTCCAGATCCAATCAGTGGACACAGAGGCCCTGCCAGCACGTTTAAACCATTTCAACCTCTAGAGGCAGAATTTGGGAAAGCACCACTGGCCCATCTCAGGTCCCTTGAGAAAAGCAACTCTCAGTCCTGCACTGGCCTCTGCTTCCACACAGCACACAGCAGGGCCATCCATGCCTCCGAAAAGACGGTCTTCTTCAGACGACTCCTAATCATTTTTGTGTGGAGTGCAGGGTCCAACTCAGGAAAGAAAGTCAAGGGACAACGGGAAGGTCAGTGCGACAGCCCTGTGCAGGGGGGCTGACCGGGGGCTCACACGGCTCAGAATCCCAGAAAGCGCCTCTGTGAAAGTCTAAAAACTGGCACAAATTTTAGCAACTAAATTGGCCTTTGCATACTTCTAAAGAGAGCCAGGGGTCATAGAAACCCGGGAGACCATAAAAGAAACATGCAAATTGACAAATGTGTTCTCTGATCACGACATTAGCCGCTCGGTCATCCTGGCCCATTTGCGAGCCTCTAACACCAATTCATGCCTCCTGTGTTTGTATGACTTGTTTTACCAATGGCTGCACTGTGAGAAAAATGGAGGAACCGCTGGGTTTCCAGCTTGGAGCACTCTGGGGGTTCTCCGGGTGCAGGGCACTGGGCATCGGGGAGGTCAGAGCAGAGGGAACAGAACTGCGTTCACGGACACGTGTGACTAGTAAAGACGGACGGGCACGTCCGCAGATGGGGGGCTGGGCCGGCTCCTGTCCACACCAGCGTTCATGTGGCAAGTCAGTACGGAGTCCACCAGGAGGATTCCACATGGGTTGGCGCTGTCGGTCTCAGGCAGGCGGGGCTGCTGGAGGGGCTGGGTCCCTGCCTGAGGAACACGAGCTCTCCTCGGACACCGACAAACGCAAGGCGCCTGAAGCACAAGGAGCAAGTGTGTGAAGAGAGGGTCCCGGCAGCTCCTCGGGAACCAGCGGTGCGCTGTCCGCCTGTTTCCGGTCACTAGCCAGCAAGTGCATGTAACGCACCCAAGCAGTGAGAGGGGCTACAGCTCTGAGCCCGGGGGCCAGGACGGCAGCACGGCGTGGACGCGGCTCCCCTCCTCCCCCGGTGCCCGTCCGGTTGGCGGCCATGAGGATTAAAGGCTGACAGCCCAGTGTCAGGGTCATTGTTTCAGTGTTTAGTAAAAATCTTACTTTCCCAGAAGACATGTTTTTATATACAGGGCCTGAATTATTTTGGCTCCTGAACCTGTGAGTTGGAATTAATTTGTGTGACTAATTCATGTCAGAAATTCACAAAAAGAATGTTTCAATTGCCACAAACCAAAGGGATTATTTAATATGCATCCTGGCTAGAACACCTGATTGACCCCATTGTGAAAACCTGCATGTGAGCTTGTTCTATTTTTCAATAACAGTCCCCTAAAAAGAAATGGGATGGAAAATAACAGGGAATATCCTGCCTGATGTAAGAGTGAGATAAGCAAACAGCCACTCAGAGAACACAAGTGTGTTTGAAACTGCTGTCTCAGAGAGCGAGAGGCTGAGGAGTTAGTAAGCAGTTTAGGGGTTTCGTACTTTTGAGCCCATCGATCACTAGTGCCGGAGACCAGAACAATGCAAGGGAACTTTAGATCCCACAAACTCATTTGATGTGCACTCCCCAGCATCTGCAGTGTCCCTACACCAATTCCCACTCACTCTCCGCAGCGTAACAGTGCATCTTAACCATGTGCTCAGGAAATGCTTACATTTGGCTTCTGCGACTTGAATACTAATCCACATGGATGAAACCCATAAACTAAAGACTGGGCAGTGAGTGGATAAGAGGTTTAAAGGGAAGTAGAGTTACGGGATGAAAAAGGAATCAGACTATGGTGAAACAATCTCTAGACAAAAATATTTATAATGCACACAGATAAACAATGAAAAATAATCAAATTGATTAGGTAATACTTTAAAATAGTAATATTTGATACCTTCAAAAGTATGGTAAGAAATAATAAGTATTATAAGAGAATACTATGAACAACTGTATGCCAATTGGATAACCTAGATAAAATGCACAAATTCCTAGAAACACAAAACCTACCCAGGTTAAATCATGAAGAGACAGGAAATCTGAACAGACTTAGAACTAGCAAGGAGATTGAATCAGTCATCAAAAACCTCTAAACAAACAAACAAAAAGCCCTGAATCAGATGGTTACATGAGTGAATTCTACAAACATTTAAAGCAGAATTAACATCAATCCTTCCCAAACTCTTCCAAAAAATTACAAAGGAGGGAACACTTTCTAACTCATTCCTTGAGGCCAACACTGTCTTGATACCAAAGCCAGATAAAGACACTACAAGAAAAGAAAGCTATGTATCAGCATCCTTCATGAACACTGATGTGAAATCCCTCAACAAAATACCAGCAAACAGAATTCAGCTGTTTATTAAAAGAACTATACATTATGACCAAGTGTGATTTGTTCTTGGCATTCAAGGACGGTCAACATATTAAAGTTGATCAGTGTACTACATCACTTTGACAAAATGAAGAGGGGAAAAAAACTCAGCATAATTATTTCAATTAATGCAGAAAAGGCATTCAACAAATTCAACACCTTTCATAATTTAAAAAAACTAAACAAGCTAGGATGAGGAGGAGATTGCCACATACTACACTTCACATATTATAAAGGTCACATAGAAAAACCCACAGCAGACAACATACTCAATGGGGGAAGACTGAGAACTTTTCCTCTGAGGTCAGGAAAAAGACAAGAATGCCTGTGTTTGCCATTTCTATTCAACATTATATTGCAGTACTTACCAGAGAAATTAAGCAAGAAAAGAAAGAAAAGCCATCTGAATTGGAAAAGAAGAAGTAAAATTATCTGTTTGCAGATGACATGATCTTATACCCAAAAAACCCTAAAAATTCCACAAAAAGACTATTAAAACCAATGAATGAATTCAGCAAACTTGTAAGATACAAAATTAACATGCAAAATGAGCTGTTTCTATACACTAACAATGAACAATTTGAAAAGGAAATTAAGAAAACTCCACTTATAATAGCATCAAAAGAATAAAATATTTAAGTAAATAAACTTAGCCAAAGAAGTGAAATACTTGTACACTGAAAACTACAAAACATTGCTGAAAGAATGAAAGAAGACCCAAATAAATGGAAAGACATCCCATGTTCATGGACTGTAACACTCAGTAGTGTTAAGATGTCAATACCACCCAAAGCAATCTACAGATTCAACGCAATCCCTATCAAATTCCCAATGATGTTTTTGCAGTTCCCTCACTTTTTGCAGTGTCCCACTTAGGAAAAATCCATCCTAAAATTCATATAAAATCTCAAAGGACCCTGCATATCCAAAATAATCTTGGAAAAGAAGAACAAAGTTGAAAATCTCACTTACTGATTTCAAAACTTACTACAAAGGAACATTAATCAAAGCACTGAGGTATTGGCCTAAAGACAGACAAACAGAACAATGGACCATAATGGAGCTCAGGAATGAACTCTCACATATATGTCAAATGACTCTTGACAAGGCTGCCAAGACCACTCAATGGGGAAAGGACAGTCTTTTCAGCAAATGGTGCTGGGATAACTGGATACCCACAAATAAAAGAATAAATGTGGACCTGTATCTTGCACCATATTAAAAAATGAACCCCAAATGGATCAAAGACCCAAATGTAAGAAGTAAAAGTATAACTCTTAAAAGAAAACATAAGAGGAAAGCTTCATGACATGGGATTTGGCAATGATTCCTTGCACAGAACACCAAAAGCATAGGTAACAGAAGAATAAATAAGTAAATCAGATTTCATCAAAATTAAAACCTTTTGTGTATAAAGGAACATTATCAAGAAAGTGAAAAGGCAACACTGGGAGAAAACATTTTCAAATAACGTGTCTTACAAAGGATTGATACACAGAATGTATATTCATACAGATGCAACAATAGCCACCAACAAAAAAAAAAAAAAAAAAAAAACCTCAATCAAAAAATGGGTAAAGGATTTGAACAGACGTTTTTATAAAGAGGATATACAAATGGTCAATAAACACATGAAAAAATACTGAAAATCAGCAGTCATTAGGGAAATGCAAATCATAACCACAGTGAGACAGCCCTCAGGAGAGATATTATTTTTTTAAAAATCCACAAAACCCAGAAAAAAACAAGTGTTGGCAAAGATGTGCAGAAACTGGACCCTTTGTGCATTGCTGGTGAGAATGCAAAATGGTGCAGCTACTGTGGAAAACAGGACGGCAGTTCCTCCCAAAAACTGAACTCATTGCCATATGATCCAGCAATTGTACTTGTGAGTATTTACTCAAAAGAATTGAAAGCATGGACTCAAAAAGATATTTGTACACACATGTTCATAGCAGCTTTATTCACAATAGTCAGGTGGTGGAAGCAATCCACGTGTTCATCATAGATGAGTAGATAAACAAAATGTGATACACACACAATGAAACACTCTTCAGCCTTAAAAAGAAAGGAGATCCTGACACCTGCTGCAATGTGGATGAACCCTGAGGACGTTATACTGAGTGAAAGAGCCCAGACACCAAAGGACAACTACAGTATAAATACACTGATACGGGGGATCTAGAGTCCTCAAATCCACAGAGGAGACCATGGACTGGTGGGTACCAGGAACCAGAGGGAGGGGAATGGGGAGCTAGTGTTGAATGGGACAGAGTTGCAGTTTTTCAAGATGAAAAATTCTGGGGATGGACGATGTTGATGGTTGCTGAGAAAGAAAAATTTTATTGTGACAACTGTAAAAATGGTAGGGTCTACTATGACAGTCGTCAAGACCACTGCATCTGGGGAGGACGGCCAGGCTAAACTCCGGATGTAGCCAAGACCGCTGGGGATTTACAGCTGAGGGCAGAGTGAGGGAGCAAATGGGTAGCAAATGACTGAGAAGAGACACCGAGGGTCGGGCGATTCTGGCTAAGTCAACTGGGTGGTCAGATCCTGACGGCGGAGGATTCCACTCAGAGGGGTCGCTAGCCTGCATCCTGTACACGCTGTCCTTTGCCAGGTTTATAGACTACGGACTACAGTGAGGAATGGTCACCCCAAGTACAAACCACTTGTAATTCTGCCCTCTTGCCTCATTCCTGACAAAGAGGCCCTCGGTGCCTTGCGGGCGCAGACACTGTGGTGGGATTCCAGAACCTTCAGCCTGCCCCATTGGGCACCTGACATACAGGAGGACTTTGTTAAGCAGTTTAAATAAATTAAGGAGAAAGAAGTGGATCATTTACTTAAAAAAAAATCACAATATCTTCTATTTTTCTTGGTACTTGAGGGAGAAACAACATGCTTTAAAATTTGTTTGTGGATTAGCATAAACAACCAAAAATACTTGTGTGTTTTCTGGTTGTGACTGCAAATCATGGTGTAAGTAGGATGAGATCTGAATTTAAATTTACACATTTAATAATTCAGTCAGAGAAAGACAAATACCCTACGATTTCACTCGTATGTGGAATGTGAGAAACAAAACAAACAAAGGAAAAAAAGAGAGAGAGAGGCAAACCAAGAAACAGACTCTTAACTCCAGAGAACACACTGCTGGCGACCAGAGGGGTGGGGGGTGGGGAACGGGGGAAACAGGCTGGGGATGAGCACCGGGTGGTGCACGGACGTGCTGAATCACTACACTGTACCCCTCATACTAACATTACTGTATGCTAACTATACTAGAATTAATTTTTTTTTTAATTACACACGTAAGAGTAGGGAAATCTCTCCCTTCCAATTTCCAGTTCTTTGGTGTTGATTTTAATGCAGTAATGCTCGGGTGCACAGAGTAATGGTAGAGTTTTTAAGCTCAGTCACTGGCAGGTTTATTTTCAACAATAAGTTTTGTTATTTGAAATTAGAGGACATACTGATGAAATACTGAAGCTCAGGGGTGTTTACTTCACATTTTGGGCAACATGTGATATGTGGATCATTTCATATATGTCAAGACTAAGCTCCCTGAATTCAGAACCACGTGTTTTTATTGATCTCTGCGTGTCTGGAGTCCGGCACCCGCCCATAGTAGGCACTCAATAAGTATATGTTGACAGAGGGAAGGAAGAGTCCTCTGGGAAGGGTTTCAAATGGTAACCTCTGGAGCGGTAATGACTCCTGACACCTGTCCTTTAACAGACGTCATGGGAAAAGTCCGAAGTGAAGGAAGCAGAGTAATATCAACCACAGCCCAGGAGGGTTAACAAGGGTTAACCTTGTAGGTTACTACCATCCAGTCTGGGGACCACATATTGCATGGACTGTGGAGTCACACTGACCGAGTACCACTCTTGGCCCCATGTCCCACTATTTGAACGACCTTGGGCAAATTAGCGTTCAGCCCTTGACTGGTGATAAGCAGCCCTATTAGCCCTGTGATTCTGACACATTATTTGAGTTGTCCCTTCTACGGTTTCCTGTCATGGGGCTACTCATACTGATGTCATAGGATGGCACCGGGATAAATAAATTAAGTACCAACCTCTCGGCACAGCACTGAGCACACATCGCTCAATAAATACCCACTGCCTGAAGCCTTGGGAATGTGTTGCTGTTCCCACCGCGGAGTCCAGTGGGGCCGCCAACAAGAACAGAACCAGACGATTCTGTCATCTGGGAAAGCTAAGCTGGAGAATATTGGAACTAATGACAGATATAGGTGTTTTAGTGATCTGTGGATTTTAATCATTGAGAGCATAATTAAGAATTGATTCAGTTTTATTATTTCTCCTTAAGCAGAGAATGTGCTGTGGTTAAGACTCAGTTCTTAAAAAGAATTGCATGGGATATGTGTTATAGACATCAGTTCAGTTGCTAAATAGCCCATTAGCTCAGATTTAATTACTTAACGTTTTCTCTGAGAATGTGTTCCACAGACGTAAAGGATCCCCACGACACCCATGCAACCTTGACCGAAAATAGTTCCAACTTGGGGCAGAAGTCCCAGTGACTGAGACCCCATTCCCAAAGCACGTCGACCCTTCCTACACTTCAGAAGCACTTCACTTAGCACGAGCAGAGAGAGTCCACATTTAAGATGCCAAATCAGTATTACTTCTGGTCACTAAGAGGTTCCATTTGCTGTCCAGTCTGAATAGCAGTGACCGTTACACAGGCGAAACGTAATTTCTATTAGTAAGTCCTATTTACATATTACGTGCCCTGGTTAAGTTAAAACAATGTATATTTTTAGATAAAGACGATGCCCGATAGATCTTATTCCTGACCTGTAAAGGCTGTTGAGGGATGATCTGCGGCCTACGTGTCCCACGGAGTGTCTCCGTGGGACTCAACCGTGTTCACCCCGCACGCTGTGGGGGGCGCTGGGGAGTGGTGCTGGGAGCTCCGGCGGGCTCCCCGGTGCCTGCACTCCACCTCCCGGTCCCTCCACACCCTCCTATCTGTAAGGACGGACAGACAGGGGTCTTCCCTTGTGTGCACAGTTCTAGGGGTACAGAGCCAGGCCTCCCCTGCCTGGAGTCTGACTTACTAGTCGGGGGTGGCACCTGGATCTCAGCATTTAAAAAGTCCTCCCAGATAATTCCCAAGTGCAGCAAGAGATGGAACCTCTGGGTTGGGGGTTATTAAGATATGAAGACGGTTCTGGCCCCAACACTCTGATGCTCTGCCATTAGAACAAACAGAAGGATCACTTGAATTAGTCAAGACAGTAAAACTTGAGGACAATTTGAGCTTGAGAGGAATTAATCAATTTGGATTTAAACTGATTAAATTTGAAGCCTTCCACTCTAATGATCAGTTGAGTGGGTCGACCGGTCCATTCCGGAGTCCTGTGCGGGGTGCAGGCGCAGACCACGGAGGACGGCCTACACCGCTAGCGTCCAGGGCGGACCAGCTCCCACAAGTGTGCTGCCATCAGCACGAGCCCAGACCTGCAGCCATGCAGGCCCCCACCTCGCCCTCGTCCTCGAGGGGCTCCCAGTGCAACTCCCCGGTAACAGTCGTGGTCTGCACAGGTGCCCATCCTCCTCTTGCCCGAAGCCTAGCCACACTGTGGGTGTGAGATCTGCTCTGCCGCCACTCTGTTCTCTGCAAGCGGGGTCACAATGCAATGTACCTTCCAAAGAGGGAAACTTTGAGAGTGGACGCTTAGCATCAGCCAGTGCTGTCCCGGGCGACCTGGGGCACATGGTCACCCCATTTGCGGGTGACATGTTTGCATTTAATAGGAAATGCCACATCCAGAAAGTGATCCACTGAGGGGATTTTGGAAAGCGCGAGCTGGTAGATTTGCACAAGAGACGTGGGAAAGAGCTGGTCTTCTGTGCGTCCCCCCTTCATGCTAAATACTCATTTGTCCCTCACGGTGAGACAGGCATTGCTACCTTTCATCAATTCCAAGACACACGGCTTTTCACATCTTAGCATCTCTGAAATGAAGATGCAAGACAGCGTATGGCAGTTGGGGCGCTGTCTTTCCTGACGGTAAATAAAGTAAGGGTGGTCCTCACCACGGGTTGTGGCTTGGACTGGGTGGACTAGCACAGGTACAACGAAGAACTGAAGAAACGGTGTCTGTGGCTTCCCCAAGTTCACGCAGCTGGAGAGCCGAAGCCAGCATGCGGATCAGCGCCAGCGCTGACGGAAAGCTCTGGGTACTTTCCCACACACTCAACTCCCGCACCCCCGGTTACCCGGCGGCCCAGCACAGTCAGAGGTCCTGGCTCTCCATCTCCCTCTTTCCCAGATTCCTGCCAGTCTCTGCTCACACCCACCCAGTGTCCCGACGCCTAAATAACATACTGCCTTTTTTATGACTTTCTGAAGATCTTGTTGCTTTAAAAACAGCAGCCCCCCCGCACCCCGGGGCGCACGGGCGGCTCAGTCGGTGAAGCATCTGACTCTTGATTTCCACTCAGGTCATGATCTCAGGGTCGTGGCATCAAGCCCCACGTCAGGCTCTGCGCTGGGTGTGGAGTCTGCTTGAGATTCTCCCTCCCCCTCTGCCCTCCCACCCCATTCACGCACTCTCTCTCTCTCTCTTAAAAACACACACACACACACACACACACACACACAACAACAGAAGCCCCCCAGTTACCAAAAAGGTAAAAAGTATGTTTCCCAAACCATCTCCAAAGAAAGATTATGGTCCCTCCAGTAAGCCCCGAACACTCGCAGAACCACCGACTCTTCCCGTGTGCCCAGCGCTTTGGCAAACCCTGGGAGCCAGGCTTCACTGAACCACGAGCGAGGACACCAGCCTTGTGGCTTCGCACACGTGGGGACCCAGACATGGGGCTCACTTCATACACGGTCACGGGAAGACGGCAGTTCGCTCCACAGCATCCAGCTCCCAAGGTAGTGCCCTTCCAGCTACATCATTGACCTGCCCCTAACCAGCAAGACTTGCCTCCCTCCCTAACATCTTCAGGGATTACTCTCAGAGCACGTTCTTCCCAGCAGATCCATTATTCATGGCTTATCGCCTTCCCATGGAGGGACAAGGTCCTGCTTCTGTCCCCCTCCTCCTCCTCAACATCAACATCAACATCACTGTTTAAAAGGGCTGAATTCCAACAAATCCTGGGTTTGAATGGGTATTGGCCTTCCAGGCCGCTGTAACAAATCACACAAACTCACTGGTCCGCAGGTGTCTGCAGGCGTCCGCAGGACTGGCTTCCCTCTGTAGGCTCCAGGGAGAACCCATCCCCTGCCCTTTCCTCTTCTGGACGCGTCCTGCATGCCTGGGCTGCGAGCCCCGTTCTTCAGTTCAAAGTCAGCAAAGCTGCATCCGTCTGCGTCTTCCTCCCACGGTCACGTCTCCCCCTGCTGTCTGTTGCCGTCTCCTCCACTTTTAGGGACCCCTGTGATTACACTGGGTCTGTGTGGACAATCTCCCCTCTCAGGCCCCTTAACTGAATCATATCTGCCAAGTCCTGTTTGCCATGTAAGGTCCCGTACTCACGGCTTCTGGCGGCGGGGACAAGGGCGCGGGCTCATGCTGCCCACCTGGCCTAAGGGGGCACCGGCTGATCGAAGCAGATGGTTCCACAGATAGAGCGGAGCACGCGTTAGCGGGGCTGCTGCTTGCCACGGAGTGCTCGGGGCTCCTGGCCCTGCCGACAAGGACGGGGGCAACAGCACAGCGCCCCCACTCAGCCCACGGTTCAGCTGAATACCGTGGTCTATGCGACATCGTTCGTGGGCGGGCGCTTTGCCAGGCATGAGACAGAAGACAATGAACACACGTGGCACTGAAGTGGGAATGACCATGTCACGTGGCCGTGTCCTCTGCCATCTCCCCGCGTTTATCCAGAAGCTGTGCAGGCCTCCAGCGCCTCGGGCGTCTCCCCTGAACACAGACGGCGACAAGGAGGACAGGGAAGTGCGGGCGGACGCCACTGCATGGCGGCTTATACCTCATTCACGGAGTTTGGGTTTGTACGCAGCATTAGTTGCTTCTGCTGGTTAGACCTTAGAAAAACTGCGATTTGATGGTCCGGCCGAGGCGCTGCGGGCACCTGCCCTCTGGGGCCAAATGCCCCCGAGGTGGAGAAAGGTGCTCACTTGCTCCCAAACTGACCAGACCGTGCAAGGTGAATATGTGTCGTTCACGGCGTGTTAACTACACCCAAGAACAGTGTGGGAAACTGAGATAAAGCAGGAAAAATAAACGGGTAAGGGGGTGGAAACTGAAAACAGTGACTGGCTGGTCTGCAGCTGAAGACGTGTACGTGGGGATGAGTGATCGGGAGCCATAACGAGAGTGAAGATAGACATATAACCATAAAGGGCATTCACAGCTGTTTTTTCTTAAGATTTTATTTATTTATTTGACAGAGAGACACAGTGAGAGAGGGAACACAAGCAGGGGGAGTGGGAGAGGGAGAAGCAGGCTTCCCGCTGAGCAGGGAGCCCGATGCGGGGCTCGATCCCAGGACCCTGGGATCATGACCTGAGCTGAAGGCAGATGCTTAACGACTGAGCCACCCAGGCGCCCCTCACAGCTGTTTTTAAGGCCTAACAACCAGAAGCACCCAGGCCTACTGAGGACCGGCAGCTAGCCGATGCGATGTGCGTGGACGCGGCGCAGGGCTGGGGCGCAGCGGAGACCCCATCGTGGGCCCCGCTCACCTCAGCGTTTCCTCTCCCGGCACGAGGAGCAGTCAGCGCACAGGGTGTGAGAGAGAGGCTGTTGAGAGTGTGGCGTGAGACCCAGCGCCCCCCCCACAGGTCGACGCACACGGGGCCGCTGGCTGCACGAAGCTGCCAACGCCTGGTCACGAGCCCACCGCCCCGGGCTGTCTGCGAGGGCGGCCCCTGCGAGTCAGGATGACGGACAGCTGCGTGCGTGCCGTGGTGGGCACGGTGCCCCTGCCCCCTCCCTCCATCCAGTTCAACGGCGAGAAGAGGCAGTCTGGTCCCGTCCTCGTGAGAGCCCAGGACTTCCTTGAATGGCCCTCGTTCCACTTACTGCCCAGCACGCCCAGCGGGCGTCTCGGCCACGCTCCAGAACGCCGACGGCTGATTTTCCAGCAGAACCAGTGAAAAGTGACACTGTGAGCAATGGGGAGTCCGGGCGTGTTTGCTGCACAGACTGGGGGAAAGGTCTTGGTTTCCACAGACTGCGGGGGCTCAGGGCTGCCCGTGAGGACGCGGCGCCGGCACATCCCACTTTTCAGAGGCTTGTCTAAGACGCCTGGGATCTGAGGGCAGGGACGCGCAGAGCCCATAACTCTTCCCATTTCAGGAAGGGTGTCTTCCTCCACCATCTTCGTTTTCCCATTTCCCCGGCACATGGAGGCCAGCCCCTCCGGCCCCGGAATGCCAGCTCTCCGCTCGGCTTCTCCGGGGGCACCAGCAAAGCCAAGGAGCCAGCTCTGCCAACCCCATGATGTAGGCTAGAGGTTGTCTTGTGTTTCTGTAGGTGACGTCCTGATGGCACTTTACTTCCACACACACAGTGGAGCAGGTAAAGAAGGAAAAGCAAAGTGAGAGGAAACCCTCAGGTGGATCCCTGTGATCTGGACACGTGGGAGCGAAGTTCACCTCCCAGGGAACTCTGATGAGCCGGAAGGGCAGTCTCCATGCACTGAACCCTGCGGGGTCGCCCTGTGGGGATGGGCTCAGAGGAAGCTGTCAGAGACAGAGCAAGACGCCTGTCTGTCCCTCGAGTCACAGAAGATCGCCTCTTAAATCTGTGCTCGTTTGAGCTTCTGATCCAGGCTAAATTAGGAGCCTGCACTGCCCCCCGAGAAGCCGCATGTAAAGGCAAAAATACGCTCTCTTGGCCACCATGTCAGAATCCCCACCTTCCGGGTTTGTGCACAGGGTCCTCCTCTCTTCTAAATCCTGAGATGAAACTGCAATCGGAAAGGTCTGGACGGCGGGCGGGAGAGCTGACAGGCCAGTGTGGGGAGGTCTGCATCCACCAGGCCGCAGGGGCAGGCCTCCAGGGACAGGCGGTAACCATGGCAACGCCGAGGCAGGGCCAGACTGGAGAGAGGCTGAGTGCATGTCTGAGTCGTGGGTGCGGAGGGAAGGGAGGGTTGACCTGGGGCTCCGGTCACTGATGGAAATGGGTACCTGGGGAGCAGGCAAACGGGGCTGCATTTGGGAGGGAGGAATCCAAATAGACATATCCATACAGGTCTGGAGGTTGTGGTCGTGGGGAGGCCTGGAGAGTCCCCGTGGACACCGGGGGAGCCCTGAGCTCCCCAGGGAGAGAGGAGAAGGCTGTGGGGGATGGGCTGGGGGAGAAGCCGCACTGCAGGGTCACAAGGCCCCCGGGCTGCCCCAGCCGTGCGGGCACTAGGAGGTGAACTGCAGCTGCAGGGCGGGGACAGGCCTGACCCAGGACGGCACAGGAATGACACGGATTCGTCTTCCATGGGGCGAAGGCCCGCCCAGCTCAGCTGAGAACATGGGCGGCCAGGCTACGGGCAATCATGGGTGGAGGGCAGTTTCAAGGCCCATGCCACCTCCCAGAGCTAAGTGCACGCACGGGGGAAGACTGGAGCGAGGCAACAGGACGTGCAAACGCTCACTTGAGTCCTTTCATCAGGCAGACCCACTGGGCTCCAGGCCCTCTGCTCACAAGGACGAGGAAACCACAATGGCCCAGAGTGACAAATGCAGGGGCAGAAAAAGTGCAGGTCTCAACTCCCATCCAAGAAAGGAGCAAAACCCCATGAACGTCTGGACAGCAGCTGATTCGAGAAAACAGAGGCCGACCATCTCCAACTGCGTCAACCTTGTGTTGCTCTCAACAGGCCTGAAGGGCCAGGAACCTATCAAACCAAACGTCTGGAGGGCCATTACGTGGAGGGCGGGCTTCCTTTTCCCTTTTCAACTGACCCGTTTCCAGAGTCCAATTCAGGAAGGTGTCACCAGGACAACAGCTGAACAGCACTGGGTGCTTCTTTGGTGATCCCGGCAAACGGGGGGTCCACAGTGTCTGCAGGGCGGCTGTGAGGGGAGAAGCCGCACAGACAGCATGCGGTGTCCACGCCCCCTGCCCCCGCACTGGTGCTTCCGCTGCAAGGAAAGGAGCTCACAGCGCCTCCACCGCACTCGGAGCCCTCTCCATCCCGGGGGCTCTCTGGTGGGGCTCTTCCTGGTCACGCCCGTCCCTGTGCGGCAGACACACTCCAAGTCACCCTGTCCCTGACGCATTCAGCTACACACCTCCTTCAGCTCTCGTCCGTCTGGCCAACTCCTCACTTCCAGAAGCAGCTGAAACGGCACGGCCCCGTGAAGCCCGCTGAGACAGTCCCACTCTGGCTCCGGGCCTGCCCATGCCCCCGCGCGTCTCCATTACAGCTTTAATGACACCTGACTGCAAACTATCTTTTCTGCGGGTGCTTCCTTGCCCGGTTCTTCAAGGAAAGGGGCCACACTATGTTCATCTTTGGTCTCACCCTCGAATACATAAATCAAGGCCTTGTACATAATACGTATTTGTATTTGTACTTATTATTTTTTGGAATGAGTAAATGAAGTCTTGAAGCATTAATCCCTCAAAAAAAAAAAAAAAAAAGATTGAAAAAAGTTTTTTAACCCATCACGAACCCAAATTTGAAAACCTCTGAAAGAAAAGTGGATTGGAAATCGAATGTCACTTGGCAAGTCTAGGGACCCACTGCACTCAGGCCACCATGTTCAACCCATCAGAGCAGAGAAACCAACGTTGGTGGATTTTCTTAAAGCTCTTGTAATGAGTAAAGATCTCTGAGTCTTCAGCGCCACTTGGAAATAATGGCCTAATCATTATTAATTCCTTTGGTATTTCCTATGATAACATTAATCACAGCAAACTCATTTGATGTAAATGGAAAATCACGCGTTCTTCTGCAACTTTCTGCATTAATTAACTGGAGCGCCACGTAAGAGTGCCACCGCATCTGACGATTAAGTGCATTTCTTGCACACTTTGATTAAGACACAAATCCCAAGCCAATAAAGAAAAAAGGTGGGAAAGGAAAAAAACAACACTTTATTGGAATGCAGTAATGAAAGCCTTGGGGAAGAGGCGGCCCTCGCTGCCAGCAGCTCTGAGAGCTGCCTCTTGAACTGGAGAGGAAAGGAGCTCCCCAGGGAAGGTGTAAACCGAAAATACCTCTCTCTGTACTTTAACTTATTAACTGCGTATGTACAAAAGCTATTTTAAAATGTGTGTTAAACACTCTAGTGAAATAAAAGGATAAATCGCAAAGATACACACTCCGTATACATGAATTTAGAAATAGGAAGGCAGAGATTTATATGCAAACTTCTATCAAGGTATAGAAAACACCTTTTTTACCACTTAAGGTAAATGTTCAATTTCTAGAGGGTAAATTGCATGCTACCTCGTTCAGTAGCATGATTTTCTTCCCGATGATTGGCATTTGGATATCAAGGTGGGAGAAGAGGAAGTGTGTGGCAAGATGCACAGCTGCGAGGGTAAAAGGCATTCATTAGAACAGGTTCTGCAGCAAATGGCATGCCGAAGTCTTGACAAAAATCGTGTCAAAAGTCACGTCAATCATGCTATTTTGTCCTCTGCCGGTTCAGACGCGCATCTTCCGAGGGATGACAGGCGCGTGCAGACACCTGGGATGCAGCGACTGATGCCTCTGATCTTAGAGGCCGATGCTGGAGCACACGGGCGATGCATTAAATTGCTGACGGACAAATGCCCGGGACAAGAGAACACTGACACCAGCCAAACAACAGAAGACGGTTGTGGTCCCTTTGGGGAGGAACCACTGGGGTTCCGCAGCAGGAGGGCAGGGTAACCCCCCAGGGCCGGTGCCGCACGCACGCTGGTCAGAGCCAGGGTGCTCGCCGTGGGCAGCAGAGCGGGGCTGCACCCAGGCCTGCAGGCCTCCAGGCCCCGGGGCGGGGGAGGTGGGGGACGTGGGGGAGAACGCCCACACCCACCGCTGCTTTCGGGCACAGAGAGGGGGAGCAGCTCCAAGGAAGACAGTCCGTTTTAAAGGATGAATATAGAGAGTCACAGAAACCTTCCACGTGTGAAACAACAAACAGCATTTGGGGGGAGGAAGAGTGGAGAGAGCTGCAACACCAGGAGGAGACACTCATTTAACACGTGAAAATTGGACGTGTCTCCAGACTCCTTATGTCATTTTCCTAATTAGACGGAAATCCATTTTCAATATTTATGCACATAATCCTTTAGAGTAACTTTACAAAATAATCAGAGGCTTTACAGAGAAGACTTGCATGGGGCCACACGAGCTGGTCCCCGTCGGAGACTCAGCAGCTGCTGGGTGTGGTCTGTTCTGTAAGGACCGACGGTTTGTGGCAGCAGATGATGGGGAGGCAGTGCCCGGGACCATGACTTGGGGTGTTTGCCTTGGACGCCAAACGCCCAGTTCTCGGGCTATGGGCAAGGTGCAAATTTGTAAGATGACATAAAGTATTGTCAGATTTTAAAAATCTGTATGTAGTTGTTTTTTTTTTTTAATGGCAATGTAAACTAACAAAGAAACAAAGATAAAATAATCTATTTTGGGAAGACAATGGCGTCTGGATGTTGTGATCCTGCTGCAGGTACATTTCGGAGGGTTCACTTGGGAGCCACACAGAGAGGCACCGGCCAGCTTCTCCGCAGGTGACACTGGATGGCACACGTGCAGGGAGACGTCTGACAACCAGTCTTCACCCTGGCGGGCAGCTCCGCAGACTGACATGGAGCCCAGCGCCAGGGTTCCGATCAAGAAGCCCTCCCATGGGGCATTCTCCTCGACTCAGAGAGCAGGCCAGCATTTCAAACAGCGGGTTTCTGATCGGCGTGGAATTCCCTAAGACAGCTTTGGAGGGGCAAGCCTTGGTGGCACAGCTCTGATGGTTCTGTGGGAGCTGCAGGGTCTGTTTTGAGAAGACGGAGACGGAGGGAAGCAGTGACGACGAAGCCCTTCATGAGCAGAGAGGAGCGCAGGGTCTCGCGGGCAGCGTGCGGCTTTGACCTTGCACTGCCAGAGGGACGCCCTTCCATCCTCAGTGTGGACGTCTCTGGATCCGCCCTCAGACTTAGCTTATTTGAGGAAGGCCTCAGACCTCCGTGGGTCAGGGACTGGGGCGGCATCTGGCGGGTGGAGAACAGGTGAGCACCTGGGAGGGCAGAGACTGGGAGTGTCCAGGAGGCAGAGGAGCTGGCCCCAGACTGGCCTCCCAGCAGTGCAGGGACCCCACTTCATTCGTTCCTTTGTTCCCTCGTAGGTATTCACCCCCTCGCAGACTCGTAGGCTCCGGGGGAGGAAAGAGGCAGGACAGACGGATCCATGGAGAAAATCCAGGGTGCACAGAACTGTGGTCTGAAAAGCTTCCTGGAAGGTGCCCTTCGGTCCTGGCACTCCTCACGTTCTCTGCGCTTACCCCCCACCCTCAGCCCTTGACCTTGGCATCTGTCCCCAAGGTCTGCCCACAGCCTCCCCTTCCGCCTACACTGCTGTCCACACACAATTTCCAAGCATCCGCCCCCTTCCCCAAATTCCCTTCCAAGTTCAGATGAGGCGCATCCGGCCTGACACTGGCTGAGGGGCCCAGAAGCAGAGCTGGGTGGTGATCCAGATCCTCACGACCCCGAGGCATGGGGGTCCTCCCTGATCTCAGGCTCACCACCCGTGTCCTCGCCTGTCTGAGGTGGGGTGGGAAGCAGGGCCACCGCGCACTCACCCGACGCGACCCCAGTCCCACAAACCCTCAGCCAGGGACCAGCTCAGCCTGCGCGCAGACCTCCCCAAGCCGAGCCCTGATCCCAGCACTCTTCTGAGCAAGAGTGCTCTGCAGCTGCCCACCCGCCTGCCGTTTATTCCCGAGCTGCGCGGCCTGGCCCCCGGGTTCCCACAGGTCAGGCCTCTCCTATACTCCCTGCCTCCCCCGAAACGGCCGTTTCTTGTCTCCAAACACGCCGGGCTGCGGTCTCTGCCTCTGCCCTTCCATTCCTCCTGCCAGGAGCGTCTGTCCTCAGCATCCTCTGTCAGACTCCAGCCATGTGGCCTCTCCAGTGGCCACATTATCCTTCAGGGTCCGCCACACAGCCTCGGTCAGGCAGTCCAGGTCTGCCGCCAGCACTCCGTGGGCATCTCCACGGATGCCCACGTTCTGCCTCCCACGCCATCCGGGGCGCGCTGACTCCCGCCCCTACCAGACCCCAAGGCCCCAGGCCACACACCACCTCACTCCTCCCGGGTCTTGCACACACGAGGCCCAAGCACTCAACAGATAGGTGCTGAGCCGAGTCTCCTTAGAGCAGACAATTAAGATAAAATGTTCAGATACAATTAATACTAAAACTAAGTAATATTTTGCTTTTAATTGTATCTAAACCTATTTTATCTTGTTTAGATTAAACTGTGTGAACAGGGGGGAGCATCTTACAGTCATTAGAGCATAGAAAGACCTTTGTTTAAGCCCCGGAATCATCAAAGCCAGGTTTAGGAAAAGCTCGTTGAATCAAATCAGAGGTCTTTAACAAAGGTAACATACATTGTGAATTGTTACAGATTTCACCAAATTTCAAAGGCATATGTAATTATGAACAGAGTAACAAATACAGTAGTTTTATTCAAAAACCATTAGTAGATAAGGAAAATAAAGTAGATGTAAGGATCTGAACCACATTAATAGTCCTTGCACCTAATCAATCGGTGGGCTAATTAATGAACTGTACGTAATTTAAGCACATCCACAGAACCTGTGAGAGCAGGTGCTCTTCCAGCCACTGGACCCAATGGGGGACCCCAGGGATGAGTGCCTGCCCTCACGGAGCTTGCTAGGGCTTCTTATCTATGGCAATACTGATCCTAAGCAAGCAGATCAACAAGTTGAACAGGATACTTTCACATCATGACAGGGCTCTGAATCGAGTAAGAGAGGTTTATGTGCTAGGGGTGTATGGCAGGAGGTTGTTTGGGGTTTGGAAGCCAGGAAAGGCCTGCTGAAGGGATCTCTGGCTGGCAGTCTAGAGGATAAGGTCACCTGAGCCAACTCTGGGATATGCTCTGCAGGCTCGGAGCCCAAGGTGGGGATGAGCTGAGTGGCTGGTCCATGAGCAGGTGCAGGGGGTGAGGTCAGGTAAGTGCAGGGCTCATCATGGTGCAGGGCGGGGGCTGTACCTCAGGACAGGAAGTGGTGAAAGGCTTTAGCAGGGACATCCGCAAGACCTGATTATGCTCTAGAGCTCCCTGTGGTGGCAAAAGGCCTGACGCTGCTCTGAGATGGGGAGGGAGGGCAGGCTCCAGGCATGGCAAGGGGGACAGATGCAGCAGGCAGGATACCCGGGTTTGCCATACTTTTGTAAGTAAGTGAAACATCCCATCCAGACTCCTGGTATTTCATGTGAACAACCTATAACATTAAATTCCAAACAAGTTTTTAAAAAATAGAGGTCAATAGGTCAGGTGGATCTCAACTGCTACCACTAATTAGGTGGAGAGGGGCCACCTGGACGCCCTTGGGCAGGGTGGGTGGTTCTTGGGAAGGCTTCAGGTAGCACTGGACTTGCCCTGTCCCATCCAAGTCACACCTTCTACAGGAAGGGGCTTTAAAACTTCTCTTCTTGCTGCTCAAACAGCTCAAGATGGAACAGGTATGCCTTGAGTTTACAACATCAGGTATTATAATGATACAAAAACTTGTTATATTTATCACATTTTTCTTGACCTTCCTTTTCAAGAGCCAAACCTCTCCTCATAGACAACATGTATCAATATATTTTGACTTCCCATACTTCCCAAGCAAAGAAAAATCACGGACCACTGAGCAAACCGTTCACCAGAACTCTGAGTCTTTTCATCTCGGGAAAGTTGTGAGCACCACCATGTCCTATTTCTGGCCAGGTGGCCCATTCATTCATGCCTAAAGATACATTTGTGAAAATAATAGAAAGGTCTTAATTTTGGCATCTTTAACAAACCCCTCCAAGTCACAAAACCAGGAAAATAGAAACCAGAGCTAAACTTCTCGAAGGTGAAAGCTGATCACACCTTACCTATTTTCAAGGATTAATGCCTTATAAAACAGGAGAGATTCCTTCAGCTTCACCCAGTTAGCCTCAGGGACTACGTGCTTTTTGTTTCTTTCTTCACAACAGGCCCTTCTGTCCTTTCCTCCCATTTCTCCCTGCAGGCGTGAAGCAAGTCTGTCCTGATTTCTTGAAGCCTAGTTCAGTAATTGACCTGAAGGACCGACGTGCTTCCTCACCTCCTGTGGCACGACCGCCGTAGACAGAACACTCAGGTGTGCCTTGCTCTGCGCTGTGCCACGTCCTGATCTCCACAACCGCTCTGTAAGGCCGGATACCTTACCTCTACTACATACAACAGGGTCTGAAAGTCAGGGAAGTACACTGACGTGCCTAAGTTTATGCACCCAGGGTGCTATTACAGTCAGACCACGGACCATGCTTGCTTGGAGATACTCCCTCCTAAGCCCCACAGGGCACTCGCATTGTCAGGGGGATGTGTCTCCCAATAGTGGAATTTCTACTGGGAATCTCTTTCCTAGTAGACACACATGTTAACTATAAGGTACAGTTTGGAAATATTATCCTTACTGTCATGGTTTTCTCTGGAAAATTTACCACTCCTCAGAACTTTAAACATCTGAAAAAACTCTGTATTGCTGTGGTTGCAGCAGCAATAACAACAGATATAGCAATGATGGTGATGATGGTGATGATGATGGTGATGATGGTGATGATGATGGTGATGATGATGGTGATGATGGTGATGATGATGATGGTGATGGTGATAATGGTAATGATGGTGATGCAGTGATAATGGTGATGATGGGGATGATGGTGGTGACAGTGATGATGGGGATGATGATGATGATGATCGTGGTGATGATGGTGATGGTAAAAGTGGTGATGATGGTGATGATGGTGATGATGATGATGTCAGGTGGTAATGGTGATAATGGTGATGATGATGGGGATGATGGTGATGATGATCATGATCATGGTGATGATGGTGATGATGGTGGTGATGATGGTGATGGTGATGGTGATGATGGTGATGATGGTGATGGTGATGATGGTGATGATAATGATGATCTTGTTGAAGATAGTGATGATGATGATGATATTAGTAGCAACACTGTTTTGCTGAGTGTTCACTATGTACTAGTCATTACTCCAAGTTCTTACATCATACTTATCTCATTAAAATCCTATGAGAGAGGTACTCATATAACCCACATTTTACAGTTGAAGAATCTGAAGTAGCCTGTCTGAAGTTATTTGGTTAATATGTAAAAAGCTAGCATCTTAACCCAGACAGCCTGACTGCAGAGTAATATTACCTTTTCAGTTCCCTTATCATTGGTATGTGTGGTGGTTTTATGACGTCCACAAATTGCTTAAAACTGCTCCCATCAAGAGGTGGAGTCAAATTCTCCTCCTGGGATGTGGGCTGGACTTAATGACTCATGTCCAATGAATAGAATAAAATGGAAAAGACTAGGTCATAAAAGGTCCTATGGCTTCCTACTAGTCTCTTTCTCTCTCAGATCATTTGCTCCTGGGGCAGCCAGCTGTCCTGTTGTGGAGATCCCACTGGAGAGGCTCACATGGTGAAGAACTGAGCCTTTGGTCAACAGTTGTGTGAGGGCACCACCTTGGACGTGGCTCCTTCTGCCCAGTCAAGCCTCAGATGGGACATCAGCCTATGCCTGCAGTTTGACCATAACCTGACAAGCAACTCTGAGCTAGAACCATCCAACTGAGCAGCTCTTGGATTTCTGACCCACAGAAATGCTGCGAGACAACAAACGCACCTGTTGTTTTAAGCTGACAAGTTTGGGGTAACTCGTTGTATAGCATTAGATAACTAATGCAGTACGTTTCCTTAATGGATGAAAAGAGCTTCCAGAGAGCTCTGTGAAGATCATCATTGGGCACTCCTTAGCCTATGTAATATAATCCTACTTTCATTAAAGTTCAACGACTATCACATTTTGATAACCTGGTAAAAATTCAGCAGTGGTGGAAATGGTGAGACTATTATCACATCACTGAGATTTTTCTGCAAAAGATGAAACACTGTGGGATTCATTTTATGCAGTTGTGACTCTTAAACCTGGGCTGGACTGGACATTGAGAGTTATCCAGTATCTCCGCCTCTGGGTAGGAAAGTTCTTAAACCATTTGCTCTTTTTATGCTAACTTCTAGGGAAAAATATTCTTCAAATATCTTAGAAATGCTGTCAAGTTTTCTTAAAGTCCAAAAGAGACAACCTTGGATCTTTGTGGAGGGGACAGAGAGATCTGTAGGACTGAGCAGCTCTTACATACCAAGTGAGGGTACTGGCACTGTGCCTACAGTAACCCTGGGGACAGGTAACAGTCTCCCCTGCACTGATGAGGATTCCAGGGTGCAGCCAGCCAACATCCACACTCCCACAGACCCATCTCCCTCCTCTACACCAGGCCCTCCCTTGTTCTGGTTTGAAAGCAGAGGGATGAGACTTTTTCCACAAGGGGACCTGAATTGCATGAAGTGTCGGTCCTAAGTTTATACAAACAATGCAGAAAAAAAAAACAAAAAAAACCCTTCCCACAAATGAAGCCAGCCTGAGAGGCAGAAAGAGGTGTTGAGGTTGAAGCACCAGGGATGGAGTAGCTCTGGCTCTAGGCCCCCACACTTACACCGGAAATGCACAGAGGTTACCACCATACCTTTCTGTAGTGTTGTCTTTAGACACCAGAAGTTTAGACCAGTAATGTGCAGAAAGGCTTTCCCCACACCAAAGTCTAGAGGATAAACAGGCTCTTACTTCAAGAGTGGCCTCAAAGTTTAAAAGAACCTCTATATCTCTTGGTCGTCATACAAATTCAGAAGAGGCCAAGATGGATGGTGGCGTCAAGGGAGACCCCATGAGACAGTAATGTGTGGAGGATGGGGAAACCTCCGATGGTCTCGAGAACTCTATTCTAGCACAGATGAAACTCACATTACTAAAACCAACTAATAACTTTTATTTTATTATTTATTTTTTTATTTTTTTAAGTAAGCTCCATGCAAAGTGCAGAGCCCAATGTGGGGCTCGAACTCACAACTGTGAGATCAAGACCGCAGACGCTCAACTGACTAAGACACCCGGGTGCCCTTTAAAAATTTTTAAAAATATTTATCTATCTATCTATCTATTTTTAAGCAGGCTCCATGCCCAGTGCAGAGCCCAGTGCAGGGCTTGAACTCACAACCCAGAGATCATGACCTGAGCCAAAATCAAGAGTAGGATGCTGAACCAACTGATCCACCCAGACACCCCAAGACCATAAATTTTATTTTATTTTATTTATTTATTTATTTATTTTTTTAAGACCATAAATTTTAAAACATACCAAAAAATCTGACTCCAGCCATAGATAAAACAGATTCTTTTAAAACAATAATTTCTTTCCTGTTTTTAAAAGTAGTTTCTCCCTTTTACTTTACTTAACCAAGGAGCTGTTCCATTTCTTTATTTTTTTAATAACGCAGTTTACCAAATTAAAAATACACTCAGTATACCAAATGACTTAATGATTCTCTGCAATAAAATCCTATTGGCTCCTCACTTACTAGGACCTGCATCTACCACATATAGCGAGATTTGCTCTAAAATTGCCTTTGGGTGTCACGAGTGATCCATTTACAAGTTAATTAATTCACAGCACTTTCAGAATGGCACAAGTTATGATTTGAAGACCTCAAGTTAATATAACCCCCTCATCAAATGAAGCAATTTAGGGTTTTGTAAAGCAGTGGTTCTCCATGGGTTGCCCCCAGACCAGGTGTCACCTGGGGGTTTTGAGAAATGTAAATTATGGGGCCCCACCCAGACCCACTGAACACTAAACGTCAGGGAAAGGAATTACAGTTGCTATTTTAACAAACCCTCCAGAAGTTTCTGATACAGCTGAAGTTTGGAACCACTATTCTAAAAGATGCACCCACTCTCCCATTCAGTTACCTTCAAACAGCAAGGGCCTCCAGCTGCTCAGGTCAATACAGGCCCTAGCGTGAGCCTCCGTCCCAGGACCGCAGGCTTGAGACAGCCAGCCTGAACGTGTCTGGAGGGTGTTCACCGTGTGTGTGCGCACATGTGTGTGTGAGTTCATGCATGTACCCACAAATGTGTGTGCCTCCAGACAGAACATGAGCTGGTCACCGACCGTTGTTCATGTGACTTCTGGCCGGCGCTGGGCTGTCTGCATGTCAGGAACGGAAACTGGACAGAATGAAGTGCATGAACTCAGAAGGCGCAGGCTTGGCCCTGTGCAAACCGTGCAGACATGTGGCCGCACACATGGTTTTCTGGTGCTGCGTCCCAGCTTGACGTGGGGACACTAACGAGGTGCCAAGTTACTGTTCCTGACTCTCACAGGGCCCTACGAGATTAGAAATCAGCTGTGCCTATGCACTTATGGGTCCAAGTACAAAGAAAGAAAGGCACCGTGATTATCTGTGGAGAGGGCCACAAGCACCATGTATCTTAATCTCAGATCTTACCTTCTCGTTATTCAGAAGACAATGTCTACCTAATGATGGCTTCATCTAAAAGAGCAACCCCTCCCTCTGAGTCCTCCTCGCCCAAGGCCACCCTCCACACCCTCAGCTCCATCCAGACCAGGGGCCTGGACGCAGGTGCAGAACACCCTTGCCATACCTGAGGGACCCGGCACTCTGATGATGGTCTTTTTAGGAACACATCCCTACGGGTTTCTGACCTCCGACCAGTTCCAGGGCATCTGACTATCCTCATCAGTAGCAGTGCCAGGTCCTCTGGGTATATCTCCACGAGCTCAGTTTTCCTGCGGGCACATCTCAACCCGCAGGCCCCATCTTTTTCCTTGTGATCTCCTAACGGTGCAATGAGGCAGGTGCACCAGGTGCACACATGGGGCTCTGGGATTGCGCCTCAGCCAGCCACCCGCATGACCCGCTGTCCCCTGCTCAGACCCCGGGACCTCTCTCTGCTGAGACACAGCCTCACATCCCTCCTACCACGCACCTCCGACCCCACTCCTCGTCTGCAGCCCCTCCTGAGCCCGGCTCCTTACTGGGATGTCCACATGTGTCTTCCCTTTGCCCAGTCCTGTCCATCCACCCAGGTTCCCCACAATGTCCCTTTGCTCCAGGAGCCCTCACCGAAAACTTTCTCCTACAATAATCCTTTCTGCCATTCTGAAACTCAGTATGTGCCCACTGGAAACTCCCTTCAAAAAAAAATTAATGTGTTCTGGGCCCTATTTACTTCTAAACCACACATTTACGCACATTCTGCATAAAAAGCTTGCGCCAAAGGAAACTAAACTTAATCACAACCAGTCACTTTCCTGGCAATTAAGCAGAAGCTGACTCGTCAGAGACCAGTCTGTGGGTCCAAACTGGGGAGGCCAGCGCACACCCGCACTTCTGAGGAGGAAGTTATTCTGTGCACGTGGTATGCTTTCACAGATAATTTCTATGGAAAACAGCACTCACACAGTAATACAGGCCCAAGGTGACCTCATTACCAGAATTTGTTCTAGTTGTCATTAGACGTATCACACTGTGTCACTCAAAATGGGAAAGAAATAAGAGATACTGACACGTAGCAGCCGTGATTAGAGACGAGAAATGCAGTCATGCTATAGGACCCCTTGGTTAGACGGGAATATGCATCGTGTTTAAGATTCAATCACCCTCAGATCCATCACTGTGGTCTCCGAGGCCCTATCCTTCTCTTCTCTTTAATTTTTCCTTCCGTGTACGATGCAGCAGGTGGGTCTTCCACACACCTCAAAGCCAGCGTGCTCAAGCAGACTCCTGAGACGTGTGTGCAGGAGGCCGTCAGGCCAAGTACCCAGAGCGAGAAACCAGCCAGACCTCCCACAAGGTGAACAAGAACGGTTCAGAAGCAACTTTCACCGACCCCGCTGCGGAGCACCGTAAGCCCCGGCCCCTTCCTGAGGTACTTGGAGCTGAAACGTGGCACACGGTCCGGCGCTGGAGAGAATTCAAACCTGCTCACCCCGCGTGGGTGTCTCGTCAGAGACCAGTTTGAGGGTCTAAACTGGAGAGGCCAGCACACGCCACTGGGGCCGGGTCACATGGCTCAGGCTCGGCTCTGCAGGGAAGGACGGAAAGGGTGCCGTGATTGCACGCCATCCGCTGGCCCAGCCCCTCGACTGTAGGCAGCTTGCAGGCTCTTCCGTCAGGTCCCAGGCAAAACCGCAACGAGGGGGCTGGTCAGCTGCGGCGGCTCGAGGGTCCTGGGACCCGGGGCCACGAGGCTCGGGAGGCCAGCTGGCCCAGCCCCTCGACCGTAGGGACGCAGGGACTGAGGCCCACATGGTGGTCGTGGTGCAGGAACGACGGAGAGGACTAGCACCCGGGCTAGGGTCCCTCCATCTTCGTCCCCCACCAGCACTCTGCTCCTTCCGCCCCGGGCATCCTTCTCTGGAGCTGCCCACCCAGACCCTATTCTCGCCAGTCCCGGCCCCGGCTGAGCTGTGCACACAGTGAGAGGCCCCTGTCCTCAGGGTCCCCTGGGCTTCCCGGCCCCCACCTCGGTATACCAGGGCCCCTGCTGGCCTCCGGCTCACCTCCCCTCCCAACTCAGAGCATGTGCTTAATTGTTGTTTGAAGGTTTACTGTCTCTTTCCAGAGAGGCTCCAGGCTCCTGAGGACAGGACAGACCCCCGGTCAGCACAGTGGCTGGTGGTTTTGAGAACGCACGGGCGCACACACACAACTTCTAGCTCATGTCAGGAAAGTCTCTGCAGTTAAAGAGGACGTGGTGCTCTAGCTGTCTGTGACAACTCTGAAATGACCCATGGGATGGTCCTCAGGCGAGCTGCACCTCATTGAGACACACACGTGCTCGGCGCCCCGCGTGCTCCGTAGTCCCACCACGGGCGTGTGACCAGTGTGAGCACACAGCCCGGAAGGCCTGACCCGGGTTTGTTTTTGCCTCATTTACACACAGTGTCTGACGACGGCCCTCCCGACTTTCTCCTCAACTGCAAAGACCCTGCAAAGTAAACCAAGACCAACCAGTTTTCAGTTCCTGCTCCCAGGAAGGCAGCCCCCAGCCCCACCCCGCTCCCACGGCAGCCAGGCCGCTCTTACACCCCGGAGCAGACGACGGTGGACCGTCCATCTGAATGTGGCCTTGAGCAGTGTCCCCCCGCTGTGTGGGTGATGCTCCTGGACAAACACCGGACAAACTCCCCAAGGCAGACGCCGGGAAAAGCACTAATTCAGGGAACTTCTGACTGCCACTGTCGGTAAAAACAGGGGTCGGGCCACCGCCAAATGTCCTGGGGCACAGTCTGCGGCCCCCCCGGCGCCACAGGGCGTGCATCAGGAGGGGACCCGGAGAGCACCGTAGATCGGAAACTGTCTGGACTTGGGCCAAAGACCGTCACTGTCTAGAACTGCTGAGTTACATGCATGCTGACTTTTCCCCGAAGAAGTTATTTACAAAAACTGGTTTGATTTCCTGGGCCCCAAAATGGGGGGCTTTACTGGTGCAGGAAGACGGCGCCTCCACACCCCCGTGCAAGCTGGCGCCACCCCTCCCCCGTGCGTGGGATCCTGCGCTGGGTGGCGTGATCCTTCAAGGCAGATCTGGTTCTTGCATTTGGCTCTGAGGCCATGGATGGGCAATGGGGCCTGAAGAAGTCAGGGGCACCCCTCCCTCCATCCTACAAATATTTCCTTCACATACCAGTCAACACACACACACGCCCCCAAACCGGAATTTCTGCCAGAATGATGGCGGTGCTTTCTGCTAACGGACTGAACCTTCTAAAAGAGCTGAATTCAGTAGTTAGCGGGACAAATTTAGCACAGGGTAGTTTCATCTTTTCGGAAGTGGTTTAATAGGGGTGAGGCTCAGCGAGCCAGAGGCAGGGGCAGATGGAGGAGGGCCCACTGCAGGAGCCGGTCCTGGGCACGGCCTCCCTGCGGTTATTTGCACAGCTCTGCCCCGTCCAGCGCTGCCGTGGTCTGAGGGAAGCAGGACACGTGGTAAGTGGGTGCAGCTTTGCAGGGGCCGCTGTGTGGGAAGCTGGCTGGGGGGCAGGTCACAGAACGAGCTGGACAGGGGTCGGCGGGCGCCAGCGCACCCCGGGGCACCCCATGGGGCCGGTGGAGAGCAGCTTACTAGGCACACTGCCATCCCAGTCTTTCGTGGTTTCCTGGACATGGGGAGGCCGAGGCCGACAAGTGGGGGACAGCAGGGCAGGGCGGGGCAGTGGCCCGGGGTGGTCTCAGCTCACCCCTGGGGCGCTGCACTGTCCCGAGCTCCCGCTGGCAGAGCTGCACTAGCCTCCCCACCCACCCCACTCCTACCGCCTCGTTCCTCCTAAGCCCGGAAACACCATCTTTACCGAGTTGTCAGCTGCAGACCCACTCCATGTCCCCTCTTTGACAGTGAACATCACTTTCTTAGCAACAATGAGAGTTAATCTGAATTTCTCAGTGAACCTCGTCCTCCGGGCCTGGGTGAAGAACAGCTCTCCGTGACGAGCACAGCGGTGTCAGCCGTGCTCACAGGCACCAGATGGACAGTGGTGGCCGACGGGCAGACCTGCGCCCCTGCCGCGGGAGGACGCGAGCTCCTGGGTGGAGCACTCCGACACTGGTCCACGCACATCGCTTCGCTAGCTCCCGGTCCTCAGTAGGCCTGGGTGCTTCTGGTGGTTAGGCCTTAAAAACAGCTGTGAGGGGCACCTGGGGGGCTCAGTCGTTGGGCCTCTGCCTTCGGCTTTCTCTGAAGAGCAGGTTTCCCATAATGGTGTACGAGTCCATGTGAAGAGGAAGTCCAAGCATGTGGAGGAAAACAGTTCCTTGTTTCCTAGGTGGTATGACTTGATGAAATTAAAACGCATCTGAGCAGCGACCAGCATCTGTGGGAAGAAAGACCTACAAGCCCACCCCTGCATGGGTCGGAGCAGACATGCTCACTGTGGGTGTCAGCTTTTCCTTACTTTCAGAGAGGTAATTTCCATGATGTACCCACCCAGGACCAGGGAGCTTTGGAAGAAAAGCACAGCAGGAAACCTCCGAAGGCTCCCCGAAAAGGTGCAGGAAAGATACCATTTTAATCATCTGCCCGGCCCAGGAACCCGAAGGCTCCCAGGCAGGAGGGCTGTCTTCTCCCACAACCTCCTGCCTCTGTTTCAGTGCCTCGCGGCAGGGCTGCAGGGGCTCCCACGGCCGACTGGAGACTGCAGGGCTGAGGGATGCAGCAGTGAGCAGAAGGGGCTGCGGCCAGGGGAACAGCCCCTGAATCCCCATGGCCAGAGGGAGAAGTCCAGCAAGGCAGGCTTGGTGACCATCCCGGACCACCATGCCAGGACTCAACGATGAGCACGTGTCACGTGTCTCCATACGCACGGATGTAATCTTACTGCCCTGCGGTCACGTGCATGCTGCCGTGTACATGAGATGGTGACCTGAATAATTTATTGTTGGGCTCACAAGATTACTGAACAGTGTGTTGGGTATTTCTTTGAAACCAGCAGAACAGACCAAATATATCAACGTTGTTTTCAGCCTCTTTAAATATTTCCAACACAGCAATACTCTGCTAGAGGCCACCAATAATCTTCTGCTTCTAGAGAGAAAAATAATTACACAGCTTAAGGGCAGATGCCCGCTCTGAGCTATTTCAGCTAGCTTTATTGCGTGCAATTACAACCTATCATTGTTCCCTTCCCAATTTGTTTCAATAAGAAGCACAGTGAAGCTTCCTAATATTTCTATCCTTAAAATTGACAAAACACAAACAAGCTGACGGAAAACCAGCACCACGTCCCTGGAGGGGAGTGTGAGGGAAGTCCTGAGGGGGCGTGCAGACCTGCCCTGACACTGAGAAGTCTCTGGACCAAGGGCTTCACCTCCCTGCACGCACC
Organism: Phoca vitulina; assembly: GCF_004348235.1. Taxonomy (NCBI): domain Eukaryota; kingdom Metazoa; phylum Chordata; class Mammalia; order Carnivora; family Phocidae; genus Phoca; species Phoca vitulina. Next base: position 1,026,997 of record NW_022589783.1, on the reverse strand, counting down.
AGATGCCTCATCCTTAAAACGAACAACCGTTCATTTCGAACGTCCCAACTTAAGAACGCTGAGCAGTAATTCCACGCTTTCTATCCTACTTTATCCTCATCAGCCTCTCCCAAGGTCTACCCGTCACCCAGGGATTAATTTCGCCAGTCCGGCCACATTTGGGAGATAAAAATGCCCGTCTCAATTCAATCAGCATTTATTAAACACACCCCAACATTTGGAGTCATGGTCCCTGATTCCCACAGGGCAGCAACTCCAGAGCTGCAGGACGAGAGCCCCCCGTGCTTCCCAGCCCCCAGAAAGCCTGCGCCGATGCTCACAGGCGGCTCAGCCCCTGAAGGTAGCCGCGGCCCGTGGGCTCCCGGCTCAGGCTCGCTCACCCCGCGCACACGGTGTCACTGCCCGATGCAAGGACAGGCTTGACATGCTCACACCCGACACACGGAGGAAAAGCCACCCAGCAAAACCCAACTTCTCCGGCATGTACTCAGGTTCAGGGAAAACGAACCTGTCAGGTGTAGACTACCCGTCAAAACTATGGTTGAGAATAACGTATGGGTCAGATCAGCTTGCTCCGGTAAGGGTCTCCTCGTGTCGATGCAGACGTTTGTGCACGGAGACTCTGCTTTCTCATCTTGTCTCTGCTCTTCCCCCCCCATGGCCAAGCACGCCGACCAGCCAGCGCACCTGCCAGCCAGGCTCCACACCAGCCCCGTGCCCGAGCTCCCAAGTGCCCGTGGGGCAGCATGACCCGACGGGCTCGCACAGCACAGGGACGACCTCCCTTCTGGGCCTGGCCCTGTGCTCTGGCCTAGTATCAGCCCCTCGGCTCCTCCGCTTCGGGAGCCGGGCAGCTCGGCCCAGGCTGTCCAGGTTCCCATCTGGGCTCTTGCGGGCTCCTCGCCCTCTCTCTGCAAAGGGCAAACAGGACCCCACCTGCTGCTTTGTGCTGGTTGCGGGAAAACCGTGACGAGGGGCCCTTGAGGTCCGGGCCATGCTTCTGCTCTCTCCTCACAGAGCACCTCGCCCCCCACACCTTCCCGTCCCTTCTTTCCCGGCACGTGCCTCTGCCAGATGAAGATAATGCAGAGTCAGTTCAGATTGCAGGGGGAGGCCATCTAGGAAGCGTCCACCTCTCCCAGCAGGGCACGTGCAATATAAGTAAGGCACCCAGTCGCTGTGTCTCTGGGTGTGCAAGCCTGAGGGGATTAGTGGGGGAATCCTGAAGTCCATTTGCTCTGAGCCCCTCCCTCCTTCCTCCCTTCCTCCCTTCCTCCCTTCCACCCTTCCTCCCTTCCTTCCTTCCACCCTTCCTCCCTTCCTTCCTTCCTTCCACCCTTCCTCCCTTCCTTCCTTCCTTCCTCCCTTCCACCCTTCCTTCCTCCCTTCCTCCCTTCCACCCTTCCTTCCTCCCTTCCTCCCTTCCACCCTTCCTTCCTTCCACCCTTCCTCCCTTCCACCCTTCCTTCCTCCCTTCCTTCCTTCCACCCTTCCTCCCTTCCTTCCTTCCTCCCTTCCACCCTTCCTTCCTCCCTTCCACCCTTCCTTCCACCCATCCACCCTCCCTTCCACCCTTCCTTCCTCCCTTCCTCCCTTCCTTCCTCCCTTCCTCCCTTCCTTCCTTCCACCCTTCCTCCCTTCCTTCCTTCCACCCTTCCTCCCTTCCTTCCTTCCTTCCTTCCTTCCTTCCTCCCTTCCACCCTTCCTCCCTTCCACCCTTCCTTCCTCCCTTCCTCCCTTCCTTCCATCCTTCCTCCCTTCCTTCCTTCCACCCTTCCTCCCTTCCTTCCTTCCTCCCTTCCACCCTTCCTTCCTCCCTTCCTCCCTTCCACCCTTCCTTCCTCCCTTCCTCCCTTCCACCCTTCCTTCCTCCCTTCCTCCCTTCCACCCTTCCTTCCACCCATCCTTCCTTCCTTCCACCCTTCCTTCCACCCTTCCTTCCTCCCTTCCTCCCTTCCACCCTTCCTTCCTTCCTTCCTCCCTTCCTTCCTTCCTTCCTCCCTTCCACCCTTCCACCCTTCCTTCCTTCCTTCCGAGAGCCTGTGCTGTCTATCCTGTGCCAGTGGACAGTGAACACAAAGAAATGAACCTGGGGGAGATAGGAAACACCTACTCAGATGGCCAACCCTAAAATCACAGTCGGGGAAAGTGGGAGGAAGCCCAACAGCTGCCTTGTAAGGGATCAGGAGGGCTTGTGAGGGTTCCAGGAGGAAGGGGCAGTCATGCTGGGACTGGAGAGGGTGAGCTTTACTGAGACTGCAGCTGTTGGGGCAGGTGGGGAAGGCAGAGGCCTCAGGAAGAGCATGTGCAAAGGCCATGGGGTCAGGAGCTGGGCATGTCCTTCATCACACACCCCTTCCATATGAGGTCACTGCTTGGAGGAGCCCAGCGCAGAGTCCTACTGTGACCCCGATGTGGCCTGGGCACTGGCGCCCTGGGGCTTTGTCACGAATTCCAGCCAGCCCCAGCCTGGGATTAAACTTAGACGTGAGGTCCCGACGAGAACCCGAGGAGACCTGGTCCAGAAAGCCTGCTTGGACTTCGCTCCCCAGGGAGGCATCTCTGGCCTCTGCAGCTAACGTTCTTTTAGCACTTACTGTACATATCATTCATTTTATTCTTGTATTTACTATTTTATTCCCTAAAAACATTTAAATGTATGTATGCGTCATTGCCCCCCCCTCCTTCAAGGCAGTGCTTTGTGTCCAGGACGTGGGCCGCACGCTCTGACCACGGAGCGCTGTCCGTGGGCCTCCTGCTGTGGCACGGTGTTTCGGCATCTGTGCGGGCCCGTCCGGGGCGGGCGTCTCTGGCCATGAGTGGCCGTGAAGCACCTGGAATGTGACTAGCCTGGTGGAGGGCCTGCTTGTTTCAGTGGCCACGTGTGGCCAGTGACTGCTGCACTGGACACAGCCGGTCTAGCCCCTCCGGTCCGCTGCTTCAGTTTGACGCCATGAAGCGTTTGAAGCGAAGGTCAAGGAGGGTCTGGAACCGTTAGCGCTTCGCCGTATACTGGTGGCCACTTCACGTCTTGCTGCATCCAAGAAACCAGTCGCTCTTCTGTGAAGATTCTGTCAGGGGCTCGCAGGGCAAAGAGCTGCGCCTGTCTCCGGGCCACCCCTGGGCGAGGCCGGCAGGTGCTCGCTGGCAGGGTGCTCCCTCCTGACGGGACCACGGGTTACATGGGTGCCGACAGCAAGCCCGACTTCACCTGCGACAGCGCGGGACGCCGTGCGCTGCGGGAACGGCGGGATGCGGAGCACGCCCTGGGCCCCAGGACTCTCCGAGGTCAGCTGTCCTCCACGAGAAGAGTCTCGCCCCAAACCACAGGGTACTCGGTAAGTACTCGGCGGCTGAGTGAGACCACTGGACTGTTCGAGACACTCCGTGGACTTCCGAAAACCTTTCTTCCCCGGTGAGCTGAACTGTCCAAACACTGGGACTCGGGTGTTGAGAGAGAGGACGAAGGCTTTGAGTTTCACTCTAAGACACGACATTTAGCGCTGTTTCCCTCTGAGTCAGGATTATGAGCCCCGGGGGCCATGTGGCAGCCCCCACCGTCAATGCCGGCTCGGCCAGCTGTCAGCGCCAGGCGGGAGCCACGTCTCCTCGTTTACATCCTGTCATGGGGATCCTGCCCTAGGGGCCCGGCTGCTCCAATCCGCCCGGGGCGGGAACCCTGGGACGACGCCAGCTCGGCCACCCCGCCTGGGACTGACCTCCCACCACAGAGGCAGCAAACCAGCTGTGGTGAAGGGTGGGAGGCTCGGGGCCTGGGGACGGAGGGTGCACGGATGCGTGTGATGCGGTGAGGAGACATGGTGGGCGCGAAAGCTCTCTGTGTCCTAAATTCCTAGCACAGTCACTGACCCCTAGGAAGGCCGGTCCAACAAATGCACGCGCGGATGAAGGAAGAACTGAAATCACCACATGGCTCATGAGGTTCCGACCAAACGCATACGAATCTGGAGGATGGAGCAAACACAGAGTCTCCTTGCCCCGCGCCACCTTCTAGGGGCTTATGGCTGATCTAAGGAGTGCCGAGAAAGTCACAAGGGACGATGCCCTGGCAGGTTAGGGAGCCCGGGGCTTGCTCAGGGAGGTGCCTCTGGGATCACAAGGCTGGGCTGGGGCAGATCAGAGGCCGCCCGTGCACAGGGTGACTGAGACTGGGAAGCTGAATAGGCAGACGGAGAAGTCCAGCTGGGACAGGGTCCCTCAAGGGCCTCATCAGTCCACGGAGCCCCGGAGTCGGAAGGGTCCTCGCAGACATCCCAAACTGAGGTGAGGAGCCAGGCCTTTGCAAACCTCCCTATGGAGATGCGCAGCCGTGAGCCACTGTCCCACCCGTCCTGGCACGCCAGGGGAAGGGCGCTGGTCCCGCACTGGCCGGGCTGTCTGGTGGCCCCTGACTGCACTCACTTCTGGGGGCTTTACCAGTCAAGGCAGGCCCTCCAAAGGAGGAGGAGAATCCAGGTGGGGAGGAAAGACAGCAGGAGAGGACAGCTGGGTGAAGTCTAGGTCATGTTGTGGGCTGAGCTGCGTCCTCTCCCAAAGTCTATGTTGAAGCTCTAACTCCCAGCGTGTCGGTGTTTGGAGACAGGGTCTTGGAAGAGGTAATTACGGTGGAATGAGGTCAGGAGGGTGGGCCCCGATCCAGTGTGACTGGTGTCCTGATAAGAAGAGGCGATCAGAGCACAGACATGCGGAGGGTCGATCACGTGAGGACACGGTGAGAGCGGCCCCGGGAGAACCGGCCCTGCCCACGCCTGGACCCCGGCCTCTGGGACGTGAGGAACAGATGCCCCGTCTGTGGGGTCCTGTCATGCCAGCCCTGAAAGACTAAGGCAGGAAGGAAACAGGCTTCCCTTGGTCTGTGCTCCATAGTGAGGGCCTCTTCCGTTCGTGGCACCAGTCTTTAATCCGCGCTCGTCAGCCTCCCCTCCCCCCGCAATACTTCTAAGGTCATTGATCAAGTGGAATAAAATTTCTCCAGGCTCGCTTTTTTTTTCCTTTAAGAATAGCTTGCTTGTCTAATTACTTTGAGAGTATCTATTAATTTCATCACTCTTGCTGACTTAATCAGCCAACTCCATTTACAATTCTATAAATGGCAAAAATCATTTGCGACTGTCATATCATTATAGGAAACTTGTCAGGGCCTTGTAAAACCCGGCCGATGTTTCTCATTTCACTGAGTTCCAGAAAATCTATATCGAGCCAGAACAAACTGGGTCTAAATGGAAAGTGTTCTTTAGTTTCTTGTTTAAAATGCCTTGTGACTTGGGTCCATGGAAAAAGAAGAAATTGTTTTGTTAATGCTTCCCGTGTCCAATTTGGGGGTAAAGAATGGATTTTGTCACCCAAAAGGAGACTGTTAGTGATGTTTCTGCCCGAGAAAAGTGTGCAGGGGTTTGGTGGGCTTGCAGGCCTACTCCATGTGCCTGCAGGGGAGGTGGGTGGAAATGTCCACTCACCCGGCCCGGCCCCAGGACAGGGCCTTGTGCCACGGGAGCCACGCCCAGGACAGCACTCAGTGGAACCCACGTTCCTGTACTTCCTTCACGCTGCCCTCTGCCCCCCAGCTAGGTGGCTCTTTCTCTCGGCAGCAGGTGCAAAGTTAGCCGACACATGTATGTCTGTAAAGGGTTGCATGCATTTCTTTGCTGCGAGTAACACCTTACTTAGCACAGGGAAAACGTAATTAAAAACATCGACCTTGGTTTTCACTATAGTTTGCCGCCCCTTTACATTATATTTCTCCAGACCACAGAAATAGGCAAATCTTATCACTTTGCTGACAGTTTAATTTCCAGAATCATATAATACTACATGCTTGCATGGGAAATACTTATCCCCTTGCATTCTGCCCTCCCTAAATTTGTTTTCATCTTTAAAAAAAATTCACGACAATATTTGATTCCCAGAGGTTTTATAAACCATGTCCCTCAAGCCAATAAATGTAAATTTCACTTCCGTGAAACGAAGTTCGGTTCGGTTCAGTTCATTCTCCCAAAGACTGGTTTTAGAAGTATTAGCCTCCACTCTACCAAATTTTCTCCCTGAAATGCTTCCTTCCGTCCTTCCTGCAACGACGGTGATACGCACAAGGGCCGGGGTTAAAGCCTCTAGGAGTAGGAGACGTGCTCTGGAAATGCTAACTGCCTACAGTTACATAAACACAGAGACGGAGCAGAGGCGTGAGGACACGTGATTTCCCTTCCTCTCCACAAGCCACCGAATTTCCAACAGGAGGAAACGAGTCTGGCGTCCAGGCCGCCATGAAGTGCCGGGACCTGAGCCTGCCGGACTCTTTCTTAAGGTCAGCGCAGCTTATGATAATGAACATAGAAAGGTTACTATTGTTGTCTTTTGTTGGTTTCTTCTAAAAAATGCAGAGAAGAGAAAGGTCACTAAGCAATGTGCCTAAGCTAGTTTGGAATTCACTAATCCAACACTGACTAAAATAAGAAAGAGTGGGGGCTAATAAAACCCACTTCAGACGCAGAAAATACGATTAGAAGTGGCGTTCTGGTTTTCAAGCTGTCTTCGGAGCGTTCAAAGATGTGGGGGTGGGGAGCAAGGAAGGGAAGGAAGCTCGTGGAGCTTGGCCACTGGGCCAATCCGGAAACACCGACCGAACCGAAGGAGCAGCTTAGGGTGTGGCGGCCGGCGACCGGGGACGTCTCCACGCATGGGATGCGTGTGCTGAGCCACGTAAGATCAGTGTTTAGTGCATGAGGTCCAAAACGCTGTGGGTATGAACGTGTGTCCCTAGAATCCGCCCCAGCAGCAAGCCGGCCCTACAGTCGGACCCTCTTTTCATTCTACAAAGATGAATGAACCCCTTCGAGGCTGAGACAGTCTCCCGCCAGACGTGAATCTGAATTTCCTTGGAAATTCCTCTGCTGAGACGCCTTCCCAGTGGCCACCGTCTGGGTTCACCTAACTGTCGATGGGACACCCGGAAGAAAATGAACGAACACTATGGTTTACGTGAGGTTACTGTTTCCAACACCCCTTTCCTTTTTACAGGGAGATGGAGGTCATGTGGGCAGTATGAATGGAAATGACAAAGAATGTGTTGCTTTTTACAGACTTCTCCAAGAAAGGCCCGAGTCTCTGCCCCCCTGTGCTTGGTGTGGCTTGAGCACCGACCCAGTCTGCAGTCAGACTTGGAAGCTCCCTCTGGCACCCAGAACACGGTCCCGACAGTCCGGAAACACAGGTTCCTCCTGCCTCCTGGGCCTCATGGTCTCCCTGATAGCGAAGCGCCCGCAGGGTTGGTCCTGGCAAAAATACAGCAAAGAAAATGCCGTGTCTGACGCACCTCTTACCCTCCCCGCCCCCTCTCTAGACGTTCCTTCCCGATCGTGAGTCCACTGATTCTCTTTCACAGTAATTCCCTCGACGGGCGCGGAGGTGAGCGTGTGGCCGGGAGCCGGGCCCTGGCTCTGGTCTCCTCAGAGAGAGGAGGAAGGCTGGACCCAGAGAGGCTCCATTACAGAAACGTAGCCTGACTGTGCGCCGCCCTGGGCGGGTCACTGCTCTTCCAAGAGGAAACACTGAGGTCGCAAGTCTCAAAGACACACGTCTGTGAAAATTCAAGGACTATCACGCAATTAGGATATTTTATGGTAAGATGAACTCCCAAGCAAAATCTATGGCAGGTACACGGCTCCCCGCGTCATCCACTCACAAGCCGACGTTTGGGAAGCACACGAGTCCCCTGGGCCACGAAACACAGGACCACAGACACAGCAGACTCATGTCCGTTCTGGGATCAAGGGAGGGCAGTTTCTCCTGAGGCCTCTCTCCTGGGCGTGTAGACAGCTGTCCTCGTGCTCACTGGGTCTTCGCTTGGTCTTTCCTCTCTATGAGCGTCCCTGGTGTCTACGTGACCAAATTTCCTCTTCTTCGAAGGATGGCATGAGTCAGATTGGTTTGGGGCCCACCCACATGACCTCGTTTTAACTCAGTCCCCTCTTCAAAGGTTCCATCTCCACATATACCCACTCCTGAGCTACTGGAACTTAGAACTTCGACATAGGAATTTGGGGACACATGATTCAGCCCGTCACAGGATGGATTCACAGGGAGTGGAGTGACCTTGCTGACCCTGGATGCGGGGGTGGGGCAGGTACTGGTGGGCGGATGGGGAACGGGGCCGGAGGAGAACGAAGGGCACGGGGAGGCAGGCGGTGTCCTGTGTCGATGTTTCCTCTCCAGCTGCACCTGTCCCCGCACCTGCCACCGGAGGCCACACCAGGGGTAGAGGACAGGGGAGGATGGCCTCACAGACGGGAACAAGCAGGATGAACGGTAACTCGGACACCTTCTGTGGTGCTTTCAAAAGTCAGTGGACACAAAAAATTATTGTAATCAAATGGGATTCCCAATCAAGAAGGGCCTTCCATATCTGGTGAAGGGATTCAAACAAACTGTCAGGAATAGGTGAGGAAGAGGGGTGCATGGGAGGGACACCAGAAAGCAGAGCTGTTAGGTGCGTGATGTGTGTGCAGAACCTCACACGCACGTGATGCTTGAGCCCTTCTAAGAGACGAACACATCAGTGAGTCCAGGTGACGCCAACCAAACTACTGACCGCACACTGGGGGCACACGGGACAACCGCCCACTCCTGGTTTCACTCTGAAGAGAGGGCGGCAGTGGGAAGCCCAAGCGCCGAGGCCCCTGTCCCGTCAGGGTGCATGAGCCGCTACTCCAGCTGCCCACCAGCCCCGCACCCCAACCCACACCCACCGCGGACACGCCCAGGCTACCCCAGGAGGGCTTCCCGCGCCCGGATAACCAGGGTGCTATCTTACCAAAGAAAGGTTTGGAATTCTTTTCTTTTGTCTCCCACTGATTTTTATATATTTTACAAATTGCACCCTAACAACAATGGAAATCATTTTAGAAGAAGAAAACTGACCCACCACTCTCCATGCAGCACGGATCTGTGTGCACTTAGGGCCGCGAGGGCTTCAAAGCCAGAGCAGCGTTCTTGTCTGTCTTCAACACTGCCTGGCACGTGGCAGGCATTTAACAAAGTTCGGTATTTAGATGATGCTCCTGCAAAGTTACTGCTGTATTCTCTTCCCTGCACGTGTGCCCCTCACCTCACGCTGATTTCTCGGGTAAGCACATATGCTAGTAAATGTGAGGACTAAATGTTTGCCATGTCCAGGGAGTTTGTCAAAAATGCTGACGTTTCCAACCTTCTTCCGAAGCTGAACACGTGGACTTGCTCCCTGCACCTTAGTTTGCAAGCTCCTCCCACTGGAGCCGGAGCCCCTGGGAGGCTGGGGCCTGCACCTGGCTGTGCCGCCCGGGGGGCTCTTCCTGCCAGCCTGCCCCAGGTGCCCCACGGATGCAGGGGGCCCGCGACTTCTCTCTCCGTCTGCGGTGAACCTACTGGAGGACTCACACACCATGTGGCACTTCTCTCCAGCCTGGACTTAAAAACACCTCCGTTAATCACTGCTTTTGCATCAACCTAATTTAGAGTCGAGCATTTCAGAGGTGCACACAGCTCACCCTAAGAACGGCCCCCACACACCCGAGGTCAGTGCCAGGGAGGGATTTCTCCATCATTCCGGATAGCTACGTGCTGTTATCCCTAGGAAGGCCACTATCTATCTCAAATGCGGACAAGGTCAGTTCAGCATTAGGCAGCAGAGCCCAGTGAGGGGAAAGGTGGAACATGTGATTTGAAGTAACGGCACAGTAAAAATATCAAACACGAATGAGTGTCCAATGCTAAGGCCATGATTATTAACGATCACTGATGCGGCATTCTTCCCCAAAGGTCTTAGATGAGTCCAGTCTTCCCACATCATGCTGAAAGCCAGGAGACTATTAACTTCTGGCCAGAAAGCCCTTTTGCTCAGGACCCCAGCACTCCCGAGGCACCCCCGTGCACCCCCGTGCACCCCGGAGTCCTGTCCCTCCCCGTCCAGCCTCTGTGCAGGGACCGCTCTCGCTCACTTACGAAGAGCCACCCAGAGAGCTTGCATCAAAGCGTACGTGGAAGACCGCAGGGGTCAAAGCCAGGCACTGCATCTGAATTTCCAGTTTGGAATGAAGAACATCACCAATAACACCCTCATTACACATTTGATGCTTCCTTGATTTTTCACATTTTTTACTTATGGGACTCCACTTCCAGAATTTGCCATGCCCTTGTCTGACCTTGCCTTCTGCACCAGCTAGTCCTGCCGAGGGGATGCCCTCTCCCTTCTGTGCCACCTCACAAACTCCCGCCTGTCTCCCTTAAGATGGCTCAATGCCTGTGGGCTCCAGGCCCCCCTTCCTCTCCGTTTCCTGCACCCCATGCCTCTGCGAGGGCACCTCCTCTTGCTTGCACCTTCGCCTCCAAGCCCAGTGGCAGTAGGGAGGTACAGGCGTGTAAGAACCGACTTACGCCTCGTGCACGCGGCATCCCAGCGGGCCACACGGTGAAGTCTCAGTAGGGCTTGAGAAGGATGCCTATCTCCTCCATGAGACCAGAAGACCCTGTCACGGCTCTACCCACCAGCTCAGCACCTACCTGTGCTTCAGGGGAGCCCAGAATGTGTCCGCAGACACACCAACAGTCTACTTTTAAAGTCTAACTAATAGCACTGGATGTTTCCCAGTCAGTTGCACACACGACATCTTCTCTCTCCTTGAACAAGTAAGAATCCAAAGGTCAGTAGCTCAGGTGGGGGATGCAGGGCGGAGCCTACACAGAGGATTCACTCAAATCCACGAAGCTACCACCCACCAACTTCTGGAAGCTAATTCCATTTCACGGTGACCATTACGCATTACTTCAACAATGAGTTTCACAAATGTTGAAAATTTCAAGTTACAGAGAAATTGCACCTCTTTTATTTAGCACCAATTAGGTAAAAGTTATTCCAAATCAATGTATTTCCAGAATAACTTAACATACCTACATAAGCACCCATTTGAGAGGTTAATATACTTCAGATTGAAGTCTACTTTTAAAAAAGTATTGTTTAATTGCTTATTTCTCTGCTGACTTAGGTGTGTAGAAAGAACAAACACTAAGGTATTCCTAATTTCAAATATTAGCCAGGTGCTCTTTGGTACCACGCTGAAGGCCTAAGATGCTGTTCAGAGAAGGAGGGCTGTTACGCCCGTTCCAGGTGGTCCCAGCTGGAGACCCAGATGAGTATCCCCACTTTAAAAACACCTCGCTGCTCTGAGTAGAAATCACTCCTACACACAGAAAATTGTAGAGGCTCACCAACTTATGAACACAGATGAGACCATGGCATATGACAGTCATGGCATTCTTAAAAATGACCACGGGGTCATTATGGGGTCTCCATGGTGTCTTCCCCAAACAAAATCCCACTGCATGTCATCGCTCAGAAACAATGTGCCTCTGACGTAAACGACTTTCAAAGTGGGCCTCTGCTTCTCCATGATGCACAGAGAAGGGGGGTTCACGAAAGAATGCGGCCACAGTCTCCACCAGAAGCCTCTTCTCTGTCATCTCTGTTTTGAAACCCTTTACTGCAAGTAGTATTTAAAAGTACCAATGTCCTAAATCAAAGATACATGCCTGTTTGGTTCCACTCTGGTTTGAAGCATCCATCCAACCAGAAGAGGGAGCACATGTTTAAAAGAAACTCGGAACAGTCCTATTGTCATCGAAACAGAGTAAGTGCACTCAGCAATGGAAAAGTGCACAGATTCGGTAAGAACAGAGTGGTGCTTGGGTTCGTGAGGAGACACGGGCAAAGACAGAAATGAAATGACAGAACACTGAAACAAAAATGGAAGTAGGAACCACACTCCGCAGTTTGTCGGCCATGTTGCTTACGGAACTCACCTTGCAGAGAAATGACGGTGACGCAGGGTAGGCCGGGGGCCAGCAGCGGGGACTGACCCTTGCCCTCCGTCTAACATGGATCTTCTCACAGAGAAGCTCCACTGAATCTTAGGAGAAAATGAAGGTGTGTGTAAGGATCATCTTATTTTTCTCCAGGTTTATTGTGATGAGGATATGGAGAAAAAGGAACCTTGCACATTGTTGGTGGAAACGTAAGTGGGTACAGCCATACGGGCAACGGGATGGAGGCAATCCCACTTCTGGGTACGCACCCGAGGAAATAAAATCGCTAGCTCAAGGGTGTGTCTGCTCCCCCACGTTCACCGCAGCATTGTTCACAGTAGGTGACACAGGGGAACAACCTAAATGTTTGTCTGTGAACGGACGGGTAAAGAAAATGTGGCCTTCACATACAACGGAGTATTACTTAGCCTTAAAAAAGGAAACCCTGTCATTAACCTGGAGGATATAATGCTAATGAAATAATTTACCAAGGACTTCCAACTAAATCTGGGACAAAGGATAAAAGCTTTTTACTGCTTATGGATGAATTCAAGATTATAATGAAAGTCCGTCCTATTTCTGTTTTACATAAGATCACTGATCACATAATTATTAGATAACTGTTCTAGAACCTTCCCCCATAGATGGTAGGTGCACAGAGGGCAGGGCCCACAGCTTACTTATTCATGTACTTTTTCTCATAGTGTTTCATATGCACGTTTCATGGAGCAGATGTTCCAGAATTCTGCTAAGTGGGAGTGAATAAATGGAAGGATCCGCGAACCAAGAAATGCACGCACAGGAGGTGTGAGGACGTAGCAGGAAGAGACTGCACTCGACATACAGACTACGTGATGCCGACCTGACACCCGCCGTCACGAGGCCGACTGCCGCAAGCCTACGTGATGTAGGCAGCGCTGTGTTTAGTAATCCATAGTAACAAATCTACACGGAGGAATTACCAAGATGCACAAAAAGTAGAGGAAGGTTTTTTTTACGTGTATCAAGCAATGAACCTGGGGTGGGCGAGTGGGCTCCCACGTGTGGTGCAGGCTGTCTACTGCTCTCTGGCTGTGAGCCCCAGAAGAGGCCCAAGGAACAACATCGCGGGCAACACAGCAGGTCCGTCCCGCTTGCGGAAACATTGGGAGCTGGGTCTAGTAAAGGCCCCTTCCTGGTCTGCCTATGGCCGTCTTCTCATCATCCCCTTGCTCGGGGGACAGAGAAGGGTCTTGTGTCTCCTCCTCTTGCATAAGGACACTAATCCCATCACGAGGGCCCCACCTCCTAATATCATCACATCGGGAATTAGGATTTCAACACTTGGGACTTGTTAGCAAGCATTCAGTGCAGCGTACTCAGAAACCTAGAACAGCCTGGGCCCAGATTCCCTCACGGAGAGCGCGCCGGCACGCTGACGTCTGTCCTCACACACGCGATGCAGAAGGAGCGCACACGCCTAAGAATTGGGAGACACTGCCCCTCCGGGGTGCTCACTGCTCAGTCCCTGGTCAAAAGGCCCGATGCTCACGATGGACATCTGGGTCTGCCATCACCCCTGGAGGCCCTCTCTACCAACAGGAACAAACCCAGGGCAGAACCTTAGCCATAAAGGAGAAAAACTAACGCCACCACTCATACCGGGGGCCCGTGTTCTCCAGCTCATCAAGGCTCTCATCCGCCGAACAGCACGCTCCTTGGAGGAAACAAATGCTCTCTGAATGTCTGCTTCAGAATCCCAGCCCTCTGCCTTCTCTCCTCAGCCACTCACCTCCTCAGCAAAGGAGGCAAGTTGCCATGGCACCTCCCATTACGCAGGGCGCTGGCCACGCCCCACATCAACCATCACTTGCCTCTACTTCTAGCCTTTCCCTTGTTCCAAAACAAGGATTTAAGGCTGTCATCTTTCATGCAAAGTCCCCTTGAATTCAAAAATTTACTTGCATTTCCTAATTTATAAGAAGGTACAAACTCCAAAGTATCCTTCTTCCTCGTTTCTCATTTTCCTTCCCTTTTATCTTGCAAATCACACAGAGAAAAGTAGATTATTAAAAAGGGAGTCTTGCACAGAGCAGGGGAAACTGATCCTCGCCCCAAATGCCCAAGGAGCCCCAGCAAGTAGCTGCGCTTTCCCACGCGCCGCATTCCTGTTCTGGGCTCTAATTGCTTCGCCGTCTGTCTGTGAGCTTCTCTAAGCCACAATATCTTCAGTTACCTTTTCTCCATTTGTGCTCATATGTTTTGTTCGTTTTGTTCATAACCTAAAATCCGAAATGAACAGAGTTCTAGCCCTATTGATAAAAAAGAGTCCAAGGTACTTTCAGATGATTTGTGGTGCAGGGGTGGGGCTCCTGGTGGGGGCGGGGAACTTGTGTCCCTGGCATGAGGGCTGGAGGAGAGGGGCAGGGCATGCCCTTGAGCAGCCGGGCCCAGAAGCACCTGTTTGCTCTCAGATTGGACACCTGTCCCACTTCTGTGTCCAGTGCAATCGGGCTTCATTTCACACTCCGTTTTATTCTTGCCTGCTGAGGACAGGTTCAAACACACCTGCTTCCTGGTCCAACCTCCACCCCCGCTCCCCATGGACACGTTGGGAGTCCAACTTTAGAGAGAGCATTGCCGTCTTCTCTTTACCTACCAGCGGTTCATTCTGCTAATGTTTAATGAAAAAGGGCTGTTTTTTTTGCCACTAGCAGACAATTTGTGAGGTATTTTTTTTTTTTTTTTGGCAATTAAGCAAATATCTATTTATAGGAGTTCAAAACAAATAACAAAGATGTCTGTCTCTTACAACTGTCTGACAGTCCCCATCATGTTAAACACTAAGGTAAGAGCATCTGTTCAGTAGAGCCTGGTAATTACGACAAAAATGTACTGAGCCTAGGATCCAGGAGGAGGAAAAGGAGGAGGGGGAGGGCGTGGAGGGAGAGGAGGAGAGGCAAGGGGAGAGAAAAAGGAAAAAAAATAGTCTCTGGCTAATAAAACCTCCGTCACATCACTGGACAAGCTCGATCTCCGTCCTCACGGGTCTCATGGAATGGCTGCTGAACGGAGCGTCACCGACACAGCCTTTTTGGACTCTAAGCCTCCCCAGGAACCCTGCGTGGATGGCGCAAGCAGTTTCCTTCGCTCTAGGAATAATAACCACTTCCAAGAACTTTTTTATTCAAGCCAACAACCAGCAAATCAGAGATCACTGATTTTTCTCAAAGAGAAGAACGATGCTTCTACGCAAGGCACTGTCTGACTATTCTGAGTGTTCATGAGAAGGGAAGGTGGAGAGGAGGCTGGGCGGGAAGACGCGGGAGGAGGTCCGCAAGGACGTTTAGACACAGAGACGTTTCGACACAGAGACGGGGCAAATCTCCGCCACTTCCCCAGCCACAGATCTCTTGTGTGGGATGTGAGACTTCACAGCCCTGCTCCCCTGGGGTCACACGTGGAGGGCTGGGGCTCAATGCGCTTCGAGGCAGCTGGGGCAGAGAAGCAGAACCCGGAGGCTGGGGACCGCAAAGGGAGCTCCCGGTGCGGCCCAGGGCAGAAGGGTCCCTGCAGCCCACTTCCTCTCTGAAGGTCATCGGGGACAAATCCCAGTGAACACACACACCCTCATCAGATTAGCAGGCAAAATGGTTTCCGTGGCAACGCCTGGACAGAGCGTTGCCTGCATTCGGCATTAATTTAAAATATTTTCCCCAGCCTCCTTGGAGTGGGTTCTGTGAAACACAAGTCCTCCAAGGCTTCCCAATCTGCGGCGTCCTTTGAAATTCTATCCCGTGTGTGTTGGAGCTGAGCCAATTAGCAGGAAGAGAATTGGGTGGATTGCAGAGAAGCTGGCAAGACTGTGTTTACCAATTAGTTTTTTTTATGATGCAAATGTTGCGCAGCATGCAGCAGGAATAAAAGCTAGCTATGCTGAATATGAAACTGTTAATTGCATTTTCGGAGACACAGCCACAAGGTGAAACTAATCATACAAATGATAACTGAGTCTCACCACCTACGGAGCTCCGCTGTGGCACTTCCACTAATCTGTATTAAAATAGCCCCATACGTCTTTGCAGGAAAGGAAAACACAGCATTTGGCAAAACCTTCCATTTTAAAGGGGAAAAAGTGTGTATATATGGGAAGCAATATAAGGGATAATTTTCACTTAAATCAGATTAATAATGTTAACAAACACTATGGCAAAGGGCAGGATGGTACTTCTTGAAATGCATTTTTTGCTTTAAAACTATAGAAGAGTGCATTTGCAAATGAACACAGGCACATTTTGACAAGCGTAGCTCCTTAGAGAAGAAAAGGGTCTTGATAATTACGGACAGTTGATTTTCCCAATGAGGAACATCAAACAAAGAGGCCATCCTCTAGTCAAGGGAGACAAGATGCGTTCTCAGAGTCCAGTTTACTTAGCGCCCAGGTGACTAGGCTGGGGAAGGGGCAAGGACCTCTGTGGGGTGGGGAAGGCCTGGGTCCAGGGCACCAAGGGTCTAGGCCTCATTACTGCGCTGGGAGAAAGGCAGGAGCTGCCCGCTAACACTGTACGTGAAGGCGTCCGGGCCTGAGCTAGCAGAAGGAATTCTGGAAGGGGTGTGGTCACAACCGGGCTTAGGTGTGGTTTTAAAATGCCCCATAACAGTTTATGTTTTTTTTTTCTCCTTTCTGTATTAACTGCCCCGATTCTGTGTAGGTTCACGTTAAAATGCATGAACGGTAATCACGAAACAAACAAGCGGTGGAGTAAAGGGCTGGGCACAAGCAGGCGTCCTTGTGGGAGCCCTAACTGGGGCTTCTATTTGAGGTGATGGATGTATGGACGTGCAGTTGACTTGGTCTGGGGGTCTTCTCCCAGCACGTATGCGTATCAAGTCATCGTACTGCACACTGCACGGTGTTACAACTGCATTTGTCCATCACGTCTCAGTAAATCTGTCTGCTGCCTCGCACTCCAGGATCGCTGGCTACTTACGACGCTGGTCGTTCGGTTAAAGGAGAGCACTGGGGCCACGTCTGTGGTGCAGACCCTGGTGCGCGCGGGTCGCTGTGCTGCCCGGCCCTCCTGACGCTCGAGCTGCGGGCACCCGGTGGGGCTGTGTGCCCCTCGCACCTGCCCTAGCCATTCTCACGCCCCTTCTTCTTCTTCTAGAATCAGCGGGTCTGGTTGGGGGACATGCCCACGCCCGGGGCCTGCACTGGGCACGCAGTCAGTCGTCAAGGGGCTGGAACGGACTCCACAACCACTCATGGCGTCATGACTTCTGATGTGTCTGATGGTGGTTCCCAAGCCCTGCCTGACCAGTGTCCTTAGGATTATGGCAGAAACAGATACTGGACGGGAATTAGAGATGGAGACAGGTGGGGGGCGACTGTACTATTTCCAAGTCCAGGGGGGCCACCAAGGAGCCGCAGACAGTCACCTCAAGCCCTGAGGACTGCCGGGGGGTAGACTCACTCTCAACAGGCAATTACCCTCCTTCTTCCTCCTGACCTTACTTCCTGCTGCATCTTGGGGTGGGGTGGCTACTGGTCTGTCCTCCCTCTTTCCCTCCGCTGGACCCAATTTCTCATGGAAGACTTCCTCCATTGACATCTGGGCAATCAGCTCCTTTCTCTCATGGTAATTAAATTCACCCGCAACCCTAAAATAATTCTCTGTCCTTGAGATTGCCACATTTAAAATTCTTGGCGGGGCTCTACCCCATCATAGTCACCCCTTTGCCAAGGCGAATGTACTTAGCTCATTTACACTTTTCTGGCAAATAAATCCTCCAGCTTCTTAACTATTTCTGTGTTTTTCTCTAAATTTCCTCCAATTTCTCGACACCCTTTGGCTTCTCAGGTTTTAAATGCCTGTATTTACTTTGTCAGAACACAGCAGGTGTTAGGATAGAGCTGGATAGGATCCATGCCACAGTAATCATAACAGAAAACAAGTTTAAACAAATGCCTTCAATGAAAATAGTACGTGAGAAAGAAAGAAAGAAAGAAAGAAAGAAAGAAAAAGAAAGAAAGAAAGAAAGAAAGAAAGAAAGAAAGAAAGAAAGAAAGAAAGAAAGAGAAATTGCGATAATCACCAGTGAACAAAACACTTTCTAATTCAGGACAAGACAGTGAGAAACTTAACCAATGATGTTGGTCAAAACCAAGGATATACGTTAGGAGATGTATACATACACAAGAGAACATTAGGAAGCGCTTACAGAGAAAACAGGAGGACATATATTCCCAACTGTTAGAGTGTAGATTCTCCACCCCCACCCCAAATTCTGCAATGTTGGGTCTTCGGATGTTTTAAGTCAACACACACTCAATACGGAACATCTGACATATTATTGTAGGTTCTGCCCTGAGCTCAAACTCTGGTCCTTGGAAGTCATTATGTAAGTCCCATATTCTTGCTTCCCAGGGAGGTGACTCATTTTTCATGTGGACTTTCAAAGGAATTGGGGTAGCCTCTGCTCCTCAACTTGGCCACTGGAGCATGAAAACAGGCAGAGGCAAAAGACACATGAGAGACAGGACTGTGTTCTAATCAGGGCTGCAGGACAAAATGACATTTCCAGATAAATCACAATTTCATATGAGTGACAAATAATTTGTTTAAGATAAGTATGTTCTATGTGTAACTTGCTGTTTATCTGAAATTCTATTTAATTGGTATCCTGTATTTTTATTTGCTAACTCTGATGTTACGGGCTGAATTGTGTCCCCCGCCAACCCAAAATTCGTATGCGGAAGCCCTAACCCCAATACATCAGGACTTGACTATACTTGGATATTGGGCCTCTGAAGAGGTGATGAAGGAAAGTGAGGGTGGGCCCTAATCCAATCTGGCTGGTGTCCTTGTATCAGAAGAGGAAATGTGGACACACGGAAAGATACAAGGTCTTTGCCCACAGAGAGAAGACCCTGTGGGAACACAGAAGATGGACACCCACATACCGAGGGGAGAAGCCAACCTGCCAACACCGGACTTCGGACTTCTGACCTTCAGAACTACAAAAAAATAAATGTCTCCTGTTTAAGCCACGCAGTCTGGGATTGTTAGGGCAGCACTAATATATCTGGTAGCCTTATTTCCAATAAAACAGGTGGCTGGCTCACGGGCCAGAATCTGCCAACCTCCATTTTGGAGACGGTCTCGAAACCCAAGAGAGGGGATCTCGCGAGGCCCCTTGGGGACGGGAGACTGGGGTACAGAGGAGGCAGGTGGTCCTGCCCCTGCCCCGGGTGGCGGGCCTGGAAAGCACGTAGCCGCGCAGGGCGGACGGGTGACGGCAGTCCCAGAGCGCCAGTCTTGGTTTGCACTCTGGTAGGAGAGCGGCAGACACATGGCGAGACAGCGCGCTCCGGCAGGAACCCACGCGGTGTGACAGCAGAGGCCCTCCCTCACCTCGCGCTTACTCTGTGGTGTGAGGACGTGCTCCCTGTGCGCTCGGAATCCTTCCATCCTCACGCACACCTCCTGTGCGAAGGCCTCTGTGCTCAGCCCTCGGCTGGGCTTGCTGCGAACCCAAGACGCCCTCTCCCCTCAGTGCCGTCGTTCCCTGAGGGGCTGGAGCGAGCGGAGGCCAGTCAAGCCTGTGCGCGCGGCTCACCAAGGATCAGCGCCCGCGCCTCTGGTTCGAGGTGGCATCTGGCTTTAACGACAGCACGGCAAGAAGGACCATCACGATTCCAGACTTGCTTACTGAGCACCCACCCCAGCGGGGCGTTGTTCGGGATACGATCACAAACAGGAAGAAAAAGACGACCCACAGCCCTGGGCCTTAGGAGTGGTCTGAAGGTTTGGGTTCTCCCGATGCATGTTGCGATCCTAATCCTCAAGGCTAAGGTAGCAGGAGGCAAGGCCTCGGGGGTGACTAGATCATGAGGGGCGGCCTTCATAAATGGGGCTGGTGCCCTTATGAAAGAGACCCAGGGTGCTCCCTCCTGCCAGGTGAGGGCACAGCAAACAGCTGTGTCCGTGACCCTCGCCAGACCATGCTGCACCCCAATCTCCAGCTTCCAGCCTCCAAAACGTGAGAGTGAAGCCCGTTGCAGACAAGCCACCTGTCTGTGGTCTGGTGGTCTGTGGTCTCAGCCCACGAAAGCAGAGTCTCCATCCCTGGCCTATACAACATCTTCACCACCGTGCAGAGCTGATCAGAGGGTCCCCCAGGCCAGAGCCCAGAGAACCTAGCCTCCATGGACCCTTGAGCATCTCCCATTTACAGTGGACCCAGCCTCTTTGCCAAGCATCAATGGGAAGGCTTGAGGGCTTCATTCTCCGTGTATGTTTATCCATAATAAGTAAAAAAGCATAAAGCACGTGGTGATAAACTGAGGTCCACCTGCCAAAGCAATAGCTGTTTTCTTGTGGCTCATTATTGACTAACAAATTTTCAGTATGCTCATTCCTGTGGAGAGCCGAGGCCTGGTTCCTCCTGTGTCCGCTCTCGGCCCGGCACACTTTCGGGTTCCTGGGGACATCTCCCAGACTTCTCCTTTGGATGTGTGTGGGGGTTTTCTTTGTAGTAACTATCGTTTTTTTTTTTAATTTTTAAAAAATTTCTGTACTTTGAAATAACTCAAGTAAAACCTTTCAAATGCACAGGCTCTGTCTACCCCCCCCGCCCCCACGATGCTGAGAGCAGAGTGACTCTCCCCCAAGGCTCACCCCACTGCCCTGGGATTTGCACCAATGGATCGGAGCGTTTCCAAGGCTATAGGAGTGAGCGCTGAGTTTCTCTGCGGTTGCCGTCAGTGTGTATGTGCCTTCTTAACATGAGCCTGTCTTGAAATTAGTAAGAAGGCTTGGCTTCGCAATTTCCATTGCACCACTGTCTTCCCCAGGCCACCCCCCACACACGTGCGCACACGCACACACACAGCAAGTGTTGGGGGTTTATATTTGGCAGATGCAACCCACACCTCGAAACAGAAGAGCTAAATGTTCATACCCAGCGGTGCTCTGCACTCCCCTTGAAGTATAAAGGCTATTTTCCTCTTCTGTCAAAATGCCCAAGTGCACTCCAGCAGCACCGGGTGGTGATGGATTTCAGAATTCCTGCTGCCGTTCGGCGTTCATGCACCCGCAACCGTGGAGTCCGATGGGGAGCTCTGACTTAATCGACTGGTCAGTCTGGGCAAACCACTAGTCAGTTCATTCCAAGAAGCAGATCAATCAAAAGAACAGTTGGGTACACTGAACAGTCCACTCAACTGAAGTGTCTGCTCGCTGGCTCTGTAGTTTAAAGATGTCTAGGAGACATATGCATTTGATTTTTTTTAATTGCCGAAAGATTGCCATTGGCACTTGAAAAGGGCATCGTAACGTGCCCTGGACTCAGCATTCGAGCGGCACACAGACACATCCCACGCAGCTCGCGGCCCCTGCTCTCCACCAGGCACCAGCATCTACGAGCGCTGCCGGGACAGACGTGCCTTCCCGGGCCCTGGCATGGCAGGAAGACCAGGACACGGCTCCTGGCCCCAGGGAGAGCCCGTCTGTGGGCCAGAGGCTAAGGCACCCATGACAAATGGGTAACAGAGAGCAGATCTCCTTTGGACCATGCTGGGGATGAGACCCCTTGCCTGCAGCCAGGGCTGAGAAGGCCCCCAGGGACTACACGGTCAGCAACCTCGGTAGCTCTCTGACTGTTCACCCGAGCGGCCTTCCACCGTCTCCTTCGACAAATGTTACACGCGGTAGGTTCTCAATAAACAACAGAGTTTACCTAAAAACAGAACAGGAACAAAGCAAGAACACAAAGCTTTAGTGGGGTTTGGGTGCTACGGGGCACCTGCTTGCTTTAGCCGGCGGCGGTTGAGTGGCTTGGAAACTACGTGTTCTCCTCCCAGACGGTCAGGGGAACGGGGTCTGCTGCGGCCGTGCCCCCCACAGATGCAGGCGGGCGCTCTGGTTCTGCTGGCAGAAGGAAAGGCGGGTCCGGCCCCGGGGCAGCCCGGCGTCACACATGTCCGGCGCTTCGGCAGCCCGGAGGAGAAAGGCCTCATTCCCGAAGAGGCAGACGCCCCTCCCAGCACACCCTGAGGGCAACAGTCTGGTGGGCAGCGACTGGACTGACGTGCGGCTGGCCACATCCTCACTGCCCTGTTACCTCATATCTAAAACATAATTTTAATATTTAAGAAATGCAGACAAAGATCCCTAAGGTGCAGTACACTCGGCCTGGCTTTTGTTCTCAAACTTCCCTTGAGATCGTGCATCGGTCACTAACTCACCTGCAGGTCCCAAGGCTCCTCGTCCACCCTGTGGCCACTGCACCCTGGAAAATGCTGTCAGGCTTTCAGACGCTGAACTGTGCAGCCCGCAGGCTGGCTCGTCTGGTCGCCCCGCAAGACCACGGCGTGTACGCGGCAAGCCTCGCTGCACGCAGCCGGCCTGGGCGCCGGGGAGCCTCACCGAAGCAGACGTGCACCCACACGCAGGTGCCCGCGCAGGACGATGGTTTGCCGTGCGTGTCCCCTACTCAGATGACCAGCGCGATACCGGCAAGGGAGATTCGGAAGCCGAAACACAAAACGCCGAACAAGAACGAAAGCACTCAGGGAACGGCTCTGCGGTGTGCGACGGGGCTTTGCTCGGTGACGGACACACAGATCCAGAGGCGAGCCCTCGGGAAGGGCCGCCCGGGTCTGCGGTGCCAGGCCACACAGCTGAGCGGGGCTGGGGCAGACGACGCACGGCCAGGGTTTGCTCCCCAGCTTATTGCTGGCGTCTGGGTCTTATTTTTGCCTCCAATCCCTTTTGTAACAAGCGTAGCACTAGTTATTGACAATTAAGATGAGTCTTCAAAGGCAGGGGTATTCTGAAGGGGCAGCTTTCTGAGCCCCCTTGGCAGCTGCGTGAGCGCCGCTGTGTCTTTATGCCAAGCACAGTGCGTGCTGGGACGGTCGCGGCCGCGCAGACAGCGATTTGGATGAGAACCGGGGGCTGGGGAGGGTGCAGACGCTCAGCAGGCTCTCACATGCCTACGTATCATTTAGACCTCATGGTTTTATCTGGAGTAGTGTCTTTTTAGGGAAAATTACAGAATCCATATCCCTGCTATTGATATATTTTAATATTAATCCGTAAGTAAAATGCCAGGGATTATGGAATTCATGTGTCCACAACTTCAAGCAGAAGTGGTCCAGTCTGATGAGCGGCTCTGTTGAAGATGGGTATGTACGGGAAGCACCTGAGGAGGGTGAGCGGTTAGAGGATGGGGTGCGGCAGGACGGTGTCACGCGTGATCCCCGATTAAAGGCAAAGCGTCTCCCGCATCTCAGGACTGACACAAATTCCTTCCATCACTCTCTTACTAAAGTACTTACAAACACAGGCAACCTGGCGTTCACAGTCCTTACGCAGGCAGGAGCGAGGACAAAGTTACCAGCAAAGACTCCACCAAGAAGCTGAACTTCACCGTCAGCAGATGCGTGAGGACGACAGACACGAACACCGCAGAGGAGTCGGAACAGGAAGTCACGGGGAGGGTCACTGCCCTGTTGATAAACCTGCCGTCCCATCGGTTCTGCCCGGGATGCTCGCAGCCCCGGAATGCACGGCCAGCTCCGACACGCAGTGTGCTGGGAGGAAGGTGACCTCATATCTGCATGCTGCAGATGCAATCCGAGGTCCACAGCAGGGATGTTTTCCATGGTCTTCCGCGGGGCCCGCGTGAGGTGTAAGGCACTCCACAAAGTGTGATGCGTGGCGGGCAGCTCTGGGCCATCTCCCAGCCCCGAGTCCGTGAGCACAGGCCAAGTTACGTGGCATGACAAACAACCCCCATGACGGCACTCCATCCTCACTCTCAGATCCAGCTGGCCATGGGAGCCTCAAATATTCCCTATGTCCAGCTGTCCACGGCTCCAGAGCTAGTGCTAGTCCAGGCTCGCAGCCTCGCCCCCTGGGGTCACCGGTCCCCCGGAAGGGCTCTCCCACCCGGCTTCTCCTCCTCCAAGTCCATGCTTTCCTTGTTCACCCCTAAGGCACCAAGGGAGGGTTTTGAAAATGGAACACTCATGGAAGTTCCCTACACAGATCCCGCTGGTCACTCCACTTGCTCACAGGGTCAGCCCAAACTCCCTGGACACAGGGCATTAGGCTGGCATGACTGGACGCCTCCCCACACCTGTGCTTCCTGCCGAAGGCACCCCCAATGGCCATCCCCGCTCCTTGGCGCCTGGAGCCCCCTGGGACCCCTCCAGCCCAACACCCTCTCAGCTGGGAGAACTTCCCAAGCGCCCCTCCCAGAGAGGCAGTCCTATCACCCCCAGGACCCCCGCTGCAGCTGTGTTAACATGTCTGCTCGTTTCCTTCTCCCCAACCTACCCCATTTGTCTAGCTGGCTTCTGCTCCCACCACGGTCATCTGTGTCTCTAGCCTGCCGTGCCCACAGCTGGGGGTTAATGCTTTCAGGAGGGGCGACGTGGGTGACAGCAGGCTGCCGTCCATGGGCGCCTGGGGCTTTCTCTCTCCCCACCGCTCCCTCAACCACACATGCCCAGGTCTGAGGCCCTTGGACAGCCCCACCGAGGCGACAGAACCAGGCCCTGGGTGGGAAACACTGAGCCGGCAGGCAGGGCAGCTGATTACTGGGGGTCAGCAGCTGCCCCGTGGCTCCCACAGTGTCACAGGGCTGATCTGGGGTCCCGGGACACCACCGGAACTGCTCACGGCCAAGTCCAGAGACCCACCGCCACATGGACGAGAGATGAGCAATGCAGAAGTAGAAGGACCCTGAGAAGCCGGTCCATCCACTGGTTCCACTTAAAAATGATGGCCGGGAACTCGATAAAAATGAAACCACGGGACACTATTTCAACAAATAAAACATGAAAGGCAGGTGTTCATTAAACCTTGACAGGAGTAGGAAGGAGCAGATGTAGAGTCTCTGGGGCATTCTGTGGCTGCCTGACCCTGCCCCACCTCGGCCCAGTGCAGTGACATCCAGGGCTCCCGGGACGTGATGTAAGAGCCGCTGTTCTTGGTCAAGGTCTGAGTGTCAGGGGTGAGGAAACAGGGTCAGAAACTTTAGCAAGGAAGCTGTGATCCAAACACACAGACCCCTCACTGCCACCATGAACCCTCCACGGCCTATGGTCTCTCACGTGGCCTCCCCTTGGGTTACCCCCATATTTTCATGGCTGTTTTCGTTGCTCCCTAATGCTTCTTAGATGTGTAAGTCAACCACACACACTTGTTTAAATACCACTTGAAACCAAGGCTGTGGAGTGCCTTTCTCCAATAAAGCAAATAGTGTTGTTCTTGTGAAATATATCACGAGTGATTGATTGCAGCCCACAATAAAAAAACCATAATTTCATTATTACAGAGGAAATAAATCCTACACCAAGATAACCATCTACAATGTCCTAATTACCCAGGAGTCCTAACTACCTAGATGTCCTAACCACCAGGGATGTCCTAACTACCTAGGGATGTCCTAACTACCAGGGGTGTCCTAACCACCAGGGATGTCCTAACCACCTAGGGATGTCCTAACCACCAGGGATGTCCTAACCACCAGGGATGTCTTAACCACCTAGGGATGTCTTAACCACCAGGGATGTCCTAACAACCAGCGATGTCTTAACCACCTAGGGATATCCTAACTACCAGGGATGTCCTAACAACCAGGGATGTCTTAACCACCTAGGGATGTCCTAACTACCAGGGATGTCCTAACCACCAGGGATAACCTAACAACCAGGGATATCTTAACCACCTAGGGATGTCCTAACTACCAGGGATATCCTAACCACCTAAGATGTCCTAACCACCAGGGATGTCCTAACTACCTAAGATGTCCTAACCACCTAGAATGTTCGAACTACCAGGGATGTCTTAACCAGCTAGGATATCCTAATCACCCAGGAATACCTTAACCACACAGAGATGTCCTAATCACTGAAGATGTCCTAACCGCTAGGGTTGTTCTAACATCCTAGGGATGTTCTAACTACTAGGGATGTCTGGCACATATGTAACTCATCAAGAGAGTCAGATGTGACAGCACCCATAAAGTCAGGAGGAGGCTGGTGTGGCCCCGATCAGGATGAAAACCTCCCATAGTGTTGTCTTTTCACTTAGACACAATGAATCTGCGGCATTTCTGAGCTGGCTATATTCGAAGCAGCATTAAAAAGCCTTAACTTTTCCTGCAGTCCTAAGATTGGAGGCTTCACTTCTATTTTTAAAGTATAAACAAAGAACATATCCAATTTGGGCTTCTGGCCGAGAACATTTTTAGAAATAACTAGTGTATCACAAAAACATGGTTGAATGAAAGAATCCATGTAGAACTAGAGATCCCTCCTTACTTCCTGTGTCAGAGATCCATCGCACCAGCCAATGTGACCAGCTCCTAATTCC
>NW_022589783.1:957878-1000768 GCF_004348235.1 Phoca vitulina | reverse complement strand
GCTCCTAATTCCTCCCCATGTCAGAGATCCATCACTAGTAGCTCCTAATTTCTCCCAGTGTTAGAGTCCCCAGGGTACCAGCTGGTCTCCCCACCCAGCCATCTTCTCTCCTGGTCATATTAAAATTCTCTCTACACTTCTATGGCTAAAAACCCCAGGAGAACATCTGTCATTACTGGATTTTTTCCTGAAGTCTCTGGGGATCAGGTTATGTTGGTACACTATTTTGAAGGAGAGAATCTTGCAAAACCTACATGAACAAAAGCAGGTGAACAATCTGTTTGAGGGAAAAAGAAGGAAGAAAAAGGAATGAGTCAAAAAATTGAAAACTAAGAAGAGAAGGGAAGAGAGGGAGCTTAAAGGTGAAGCAGCACCAGGACCCACTGATTCCCTTTCTGTCCCAAATTCTTGGAGAAAGCCAGTCAGACAAGAGAGAGAGGAAAACAGGCAAGAAAACAATGCGGGGAATACCAACACAGCCTAACAACGAAGAGATTGTTGTTGAAAATTAAAAACAAGAAAAAGAGAAGTGAATTAGATTAACTGATGTTAATTGGGTGGGGGGGAAAGACTGGAGTTTTGGAAGGAAAAAATAGTTTTAAACATTTGCAGCATTAGGAGGAAGGCCCCAACCCTGTGAGACACTGGTTGATGGGCTGTTCTTCCCCCAGAACCGAGTATCCTGCCCAGGGGGCATCACCTGTGGTGGGAGCGAGGGGCCGTGGGCAGCCAGCAAACACCAGCTTAGAGTGAGCACCCCTGCAGGGGAAGAATCCGAACCCACGAAAGGGGAGTGAGCACAGAGCAAAGGAAGAAAGCCACGCCTTCCTGTTTTAGGTGACCAGGACCTCCGAAAGGGATGAGGGCTGTAGCCCTGCCAACTTGGCAAAGATCACCTGTTGAAAATCAGTCGACCTGGTGAAAACAGCTATCTTAACATCCAAACCAGAACATCGGGCTATTAACTCAAACGAGTTGGCCAGTCCTCATCCTTTAAGAATAGTCAGAAAGGTTCCAGCGAGTGGACGGAGAAGCCAGACTGCATGCTGTCTTTCCACAGCCACTTCTCAGGAGGGCGAATCACTGCTACCCACTGCCCTCCTTCTCCGCACCAGTCATGTGATTCGCCTCCTCAGGATGGTCCCCACGGGAACCCGAAATAAACAGACGCATATTCTCAACCTCAGAACTCCTAAATTCTGAAGGCCACCCAAGGCATCACAGAAGGATATTGGATCTTTGTCCCTATTACCAGACACAGAGCTCCTAAAACCCTCAGATTCCCTGAGTGGTAAGGGTGATAAGGGCACCTCTGTTCTCACAAGGTGACTTTGGGGGCCCCTGGATGGCTTTAGGATAGAGCTGGTCACCAGAAAGACCAAACCTTGATCAGAAGCCTTGAACTTCTAGCCCCAACCCCCACTCCAGGGTTGGGGATTGGGGTGGGTGATCGAAATTGAATCAATTACCAATACCAGTGATTCAGTTAATCATGCCATGGGAATGGAACCCCCAGAAAAAAAACCCGGAATGGGGGGCACTTCAGTCAGTGAAGTCTCCGACTCTTGGTTTCAGCTCAGGTCATGATCTCAGGGTTGTGAGATCAAATCCTGCATCGGGCTCCAGGCTCAGCCTGGAGTCTGCTTAAGACTCCTACTCCTTCTGCTCTCTTTCTCTAAATAAACCAACCAACCAACTAACCAACCCCGCAATGGCAGTTCAGAGAGCTTCCGGGTGGCGAGCACATGGAGGTGCCGGGAGGCTGGTGCCCCTGGAGAGGCACGGAAGCCCTGTGCACACCCCCATCCCCGGTCCCGTGCATCTCCTCCCCCTGGTGTTCCTGAGGCGTACCCCCTGTAATAAACAGGTCATCTAGTAAGTAAACTGTGTCCCAGAGTTCTGAGAGCTGCTCTAGCACGTCCCTGAACCAGAGGGGGTGGTGGGAACCCCTGATTTATAGCTGCTTAGTCAAAGCACATGGGACAGCCTGGACTTGGGACTGGCATCTGAGGTGGGGGATGGTCCTGTGGGCCTGAGCCCCTCACCTGTGGGGTCTGCGTGAACTCCAGGTAGTGAGGGTCAGAAGTGAACTGGTGTCACTTGTACGTGGACAAAATCCACGTACATGTAGCCTCGTATGAAGAGGAGACTGCACGTGGCCCTGCCGTTTGAGAAGGGCTGAGAGCGCGTGCCCACCCTCCCCTCCAGCCGCTCCCACAGACACTGGCCCAGGGAGCGAGCATAAATCACAGGGGCTAGAGCCTGGTTCCCTGTGTCCACCCAGCAGCTAGAAATAACCAGACCATGTAGTCCTCCTCCCCACTCCCCACAAAGCGGAAAAGGATCTGATGAAAATGGGGGGAACACTATGTATGTAACCAGAATTAACATACCAATTTCAAATACTAGCAAAGCCATGTAGAGATACGAACAATGATAAAATACTGCGTCAGGTTGGAAGAAACATTTCCCTGAACAGAAGCAACACCAAACTGGGATTAGAGTTGGAAGAAAGAGCAGAAAGTGCCCATGATGGCTAGCTCAGAGGTAGAACTTCCATGGTGAAATTTTACCTTCTAATTGAGGCCAGCGGCTTTTTAAAGGTAGAATAGTACAGAAATGAACCCCCCCAAAGAAACAAGTCACATAAATAGGACAGACCACCACTCCTGTGCCTTCCATAACCGCAGAGCTGAAACTGTCTGCTTTGGGCTGAATTGTGTCCCCCCAAGAAGGCACGCTGGAGCCCGAACACGCCGTTCCTGTCAGTGTGACTGCATTTGGAAACAGGATCCTTACAGAGGTGATCAAGGTAAAATGAGGTCATCAGGGTGGGTCTAATCTGATATGACTGGTGTCCACATAAAAACCGTGGACGGGGACACATGGGGAAGACAGCCGAGGAGACGCATCCACAAAGAACCCAAGCGTTGGCAGCAACGGAAGGCTGGAGAAGTCCAGGAAGCCTCCTCGCCTGGGGCCCCGCTGACGCCCTCACTCCACACTTGCAGGCTCCGGAACCGCGACCCGATACACCCCTGCCGCTCTCGGGCCCCTGAGCCGCCCAGCCCAGCACCTCAGCCATCTGAGCTGGCAGTGCGGGGGGCCAGCAAGGAGGACCCCCAGGGTCGTCCCCACGACCCTCGCTTGTTCTCCCACTGGAAGTCTTTCTTTCCCACCCCGTGCTCACGAGCTTGGAGATGGAAGAGAAGGTAGCCTGCGCCACGTGCCGACCCCCCCGAAGAAGATGTTTAATTCAACAGGCCATGTGGGGGACGTAGGAACACCGCCGCTCAGGCCGCTGCTGTCTTCCACATGTTCCAGGTTTTCTAAAATTTACTCACAGAACCGACTGACCATTCTAGACTGTCTGGTGACAGACCCCCTTGGTCCTGTAGACGTCAGTGCGCGAGGAATAAACTGATTCTTCCCGGCATCCCTGCACTTACTGGTCCCCATATATGACCCACACGGTCTATTTTGTTCTCGGGGAGGGCAGGTCTCACCAAAGGGTAGAGCCACAGTAAAGCCGCAGGAACGGTCTTAATTTTAGTAAGACAGGCAT
The DNA here is from genome assembly GCF_004348235.1 of Phoca vitulina. Classification (NCBI taxonomy): domain Eukaryota; kingdom Metazoa; phylum Chordata; class Mammalia; order Carnivora; family Phocidae; genus Phoca; species Phoca vitulina. Next base: position 997,203 of record NW_022589783.1, on the reverse strand, counting down.
TTGCAAGCAGCCTGTTTGCACCAGAGGGGCCGCTCTGGGATGCAGCCACGTGCGTGCACTGAGAAGCCTCTCCGCTGCCTTCTGTTTACCTTTGAAAAAGAGAAATGTAAGGATGATGCATTTCAGGAACTGGGAAATTAATGCTTCTCTGACTTTAGAAAAAATAAATAAATGAAGGGCAAGCAAAGGATATTTTCTATGAATAGCATTTTCATGTAAACTTTTTCAAAAGGTATTTTAATCTTCAGTGAATATTATTATTCATTTGTTTAAAAAAAAAAGAAAAAGTAAAGGAAAAAGGTCAGGAGCCACTAAATAAAGTGACAAATAAAGCTGGAAAACAGTTTAAATCATTCAGGAGGGAAGGGGGACAGAAATCAGAAGGTGAGCTGTTTACAGTACGGTATTGAAAATGTTTTAATTATCGTCGGAGTAAAACTACAAAGAGAGAGTCTGCTTTGAAGCTGGAAGCTCCGAAGGCCCCAGAAACCTTTGAAGCCTGTCCATGTCCTTTGTTTCTTACTCTGGATTCAGGAGGATGCTCCAAGCAGCTGAGCTTTCACTTCCAAGGGACCTTTGGCTGTTTTCTGCAGCAGGATGCACAGGAAGACCTCCTGTTTCTGGAGAAACAGGCTGCGTGCAGCCTTCGCGCCCACCCCCAGATCCGGACCCCACGCGGAAGGGGCCTTCATGCTCCCGCCGGCCTCCGGAACTGGCTCCCCATCCTGGTTCCAGCTGAGCAAGGGGCCCTGGTATCCCATCAGCATCCCGCCTTCGGTAATCACTGCTCCACTGGGGAGCATGAGGACGACTTTGTGGGCAAGAGCAAAGGCCAGTGAGAAGGGCAGGCACACGCTCTGATGGAGGTCGTGCACTTCCCTCTAGGACCACTTTAGTGATGGCCCCGTCTTCCCATCCTTCCCGGAGGAGACATTCCCCATCCTTCCCAGAGGAGATGTCTCCCCCATCCTTCCCGGAGGAGACGAGACCCCATCCTCCCAGAGGAGGCATCCCCCATCCTTCCCGGAAGAGATGTCTCCCCATCCTTCCCGGAGGAGACGTCCCCCATCCTTTCCGGAGGAGACGAGACCCCATCCTTCCCAGAGGAGATATCCACCATCCTTCCCGGAGGAGATGTCTCCCCATCCTTCCCGGAGGAGACGTCCCCCATCCTTCCTGGAGGAGGCACTGCACTCAGCCGTGCTCTCGTAGGTCTCATGGCAGAAGAGTGTGGGGTGACCCCCCGAGGAAGCAGGACCTCCGCCGGCTCAGAGGGGACCCAGAGGGAGCCCAGGGCGGACTGTGGTGGACACCATGCTTGGCTCCTAGTACCTCTCCCTCTGTATGATCGCAGTGCACAGCTGCACCCCCGGTCATGGGAAAGTGGCTCCCACTGGACACACCCCAAGCTCAGGCAGGAAGTCCCATTTCAGGTACACATTAAGTGATGAGGCCAGTTAACAGGTGACTTTTCTCAGCTCCCGAGGAGGAAACACCGGGCAAGTGAACAAACTTTCATAATCCACTTATTTATATACATATCAAATGTAGCTCTAGGAATCAAGTAACCAAAAGTATACAATATCTTCTAAACAAGGCCCTGTAAGTGCCTATGGTTGAAAATCTTTACTAAAACAATTCATCCAAAACTGTCATGTGGACGTTGGACAAGCTTCAAGGACCGCAGAGCAGCAGGGCCAGCCGCGTCCCTCAGGTGGGTGGTAATCTTGGGCTGCATTTCCCTGGAGTACCAGGCATGCAGCAGCAATGGGGACTACGTGAAAGTCAATGGTTGTGGGTCTCCAGGGGCTGAGGTCACTCAAATTTAATTTGAGGAGCCATAATTATTTCCAGAAAAAAACACAGGAAGAGAGTCTCTAGCTCCATTACCGGGGGGATGCCATGGAGTCGTGCAAATCTGGTGACCACATCAGTGCCTGTGCAAGTATGTGCATCTCAGATGGAAATAAAGCCCAGAGGAAGGCAAAGGTCCGTCAGATTAAAGGAAGAAAGTCTATAGTCAACAATTCTTCAGCCTGAAAAGATGAGACATCAGCTTCAGGGCACCACCACCAGGCAGCCCACAGCCCCCGGCAGGCCACGCGTGGGCTTGGAGACCTGTGTTCACCTCTGGCAACAGAGGAAGCAAAGAGACAGGAGAGGCAGGGCGGGGGGGGAGGGGGGTCAGAACAATGAGTAGTTCAGTCCTGTTGCATGGTTTACAACTTGTCCCGCTTTTGTCCTAGCTCCTGGGAGGGGGCCTCTCAATTCCCAGAATATTTACTTGTGCAAGGAGAGTCTGTGTTATTCCCGGTGGGCCCCTCACTCCATGCCTCATGGTTGGTGCTAGTGACGTGGCTCAGGATGGGGGCTGCCACACCAGAGAGACGAAAGATGGAGGCCACATGGTGGCAGCCTGGCCCTGGGGAGGGGGCTGGACACCGTGTGTACTCCCTGGCCACGGGTTCCTCAGTCATGCCGGCATACTGAAACCCCAGTAAAGATTCTGGACATCAGGGTCAGGTGAGCCTCCCTGGAGGGCAGGACCCTGCGAACACTTATGTGTCAATGTGCTAGGAAAATGGTACGTCCAGGCTCCACAGGGAGAGGACAAAGGAGCATCATGCCAAGACCCACCCAGACCTCATCCTATGTGTCTCTTCTTTCAGTCGGTCCTGGTTTGTACCCTTTTTTTGTGATCATAGATAGAGCTTTCCTGAGTTCTGTGAGTCAGTCAAGTGAATTATCGAACCTGAGGGGGGACATGGGAACCCCACATTTATATAGTTGGTCAGGGAGTGTGGGTGGCCCAGGGAACCCCATGCTTGCAGCTGATGTCTGGTGAGGGTAGTCTTGTGGGGGTGGTGTCCTCACCTGTGAAGTTTGGCTAACTCTAGGTAGCTGGGGCCAGACTTGCACTGCAGCCCCTGCCCGCCTCCAGTCTGTGATGTTTGGTGCAGAGTAACTGACATGAGCCCTCGGGTCAAGAGGCAGGGACCCAGGGACTGGGAATCAGCGTAGGTGGTTGGATTCCTCACCCCAGCACCTTCACCCCTCCCAAACGGTGACAAACCTGAATAGAATCTGGGCTCACAGCAGAGGCCTGGGCATTAGAGGCCCACACAGCCACACAGGATTGGTCGATATTCGGCAGCATGGACGTTCATTTCTCTGGGAGCAGGCTTATATAGTTACACAGTCAAAATCCTACACAGAACTCTTCTCTGGTATCTACATTAAATAAAATGCCATAATGGAAAGCTGGGATCAACTTAGTAACTCTTCTTAAAATTAATCACCGTTTCTTTTGGACTGACTCAGAACACATGGCCTGCCTAATACATCTGAGCTCAGGAGAAGCAAAAGTTTGAGATCAGCCTGGAAAAATCTAAGATGTATTGTTGTCTTTATAAGCATCCATGTGACAAAAGGGTGCACTTTGAAATACTCTGATTTTGTAATCAATAGGCATCTTAACTATAATACTATAGTCAAGAGGGACTCCAGATTGAAGCAAAGACTGAAAACAACACGGATGTCAAATGCATAAACATGCCAAATACAATGCAACAGAGATTCTGATACACAACTAAACTCGAAAGGGAGGGCAATCCCCCGATGCCCAAAGCAGAGAAAACCAAGGCTGGACTGATGGGCATGCATGGAGATAGGCTAGGGAGAAGGTGGTGTCTGCCCCAGGTCAAGAGTGTATGTGCTAGGGGCTGACATCCGCTTGGAGGCAGGAGGGGGCTGCGGCAACGAGCCAGGCAGACTCCCAACAAGGGCCTCAGGAAGACAGTGGGTTGGGTCAGAACAACCTGCCCCTCCCTACCATCTCTTCAGGCTCTGGATCAAAACAAAAATCTCTCATAAGAAAGAGAAACCTAGAATCTGTATCACACAGGAGCATCACATCCTAATAAGATAAAATATACTTAACATAATACTCCAATTGGAATCACTCTAATTAAAATCATGTTAAGGAACATTTCCAATCAGGAGGGTTTTTGGGACTTCCACATGATTCTCATAAGAAAAAGAAAGGCATCAAAGATGAACTTACAATAAAAAACTATAAACAACATAAGAAACAACCCAAAATCAAGAAGTTTTAGCAAAATTCAAAAGAACAAGCAAACAAGAGAATTGACACCATAAGAAATCAAGATGATGTAATAATCTGAAAAAGATTATAATGGCAAAAAGTAATGAAATGAGAAACAATAAAGAACACTGACAAACACATAAAACCTGGTTATTTGAAAAGATGAGTAAAATAGGGAAACAGCTATCAAGATTATCATGAATGGAAACAAGTAGAAATAAGGAACATTAGGAATGAAGAATGGACATAACAGCATATATCGTAGGGACTTACAGACTGAGAGAATGCCACAAACAACACAAACATAATTAGGAACGGAAATGAAGTGCATAATTTTTAGGAGGAAAACACCCAAAATGCCAAAATTGAATTGAAAGGAAAAGAACCTAAAAAAAAAAAAAAAAAAGAAAGGAAAAGAACCTGACTATACTCATAGCCATGAACCAGGCCGCCAACATTCACAGCCCAGTGCCGTGGAGAACCCCGGGCCCGGCTGGCGCCCCGCCGGCCAGCCTCAGAGCGATGGCCCCCCCCTGCCTCGGGCAGGTGTCTCCCAGCTGAAGCCACAACTTACTTTATGAGGTTAGTATTACCTTGTACTAAAACTGGACAAGAAAAATAAGTGAATTTCAATTCTCAAAAAAATATTATCAAACTGATTCCAACAAAGGAAAAATAAAACTTCATGACCAAAAAGGGTCTGTCCCAGAAAGGCAAAAATCTGCATCAGAAAGTCTATCTGTTATTCACACTTTATTAAGAGATTAAAGGGAGGGGCGCCTGGGTGGCTCAGTCGGTTAAGCATCTGCCTTCAGCTCAGGTTAGATCCCAGGGTCCTGGGATCCAGCCCCACGTTGGGCTCCCTGTCTAGCAGGAAGTCTGCTTCTCCCTCTGCCCCTGCTGCTCACCCTGCTTATACTCTCTCTCTGTCAAATAAATAAGATCTTTTAAAAAAAGAAAAGAGACAGAGATTAAAGGGAGGAAACCCAAATAACATCTCAGAGATTCAAGAATAAGCATCTCATCCATTCAAAAAATCTTTTTTTTTTTTTTAATTTTAAGAAACTGGGAGTACAACTTCCTTAATCCAGTAAAGGTCATCTACTCAAGTCTTTCAGCAAAGATCATCCTTTGTCAGGATGGATACCGAAAAAGCTTCTCTTTGAGTCTGACACAAACACGGACACCTGCCATCACATCTTCTGAAAAAGATTATAACAGCAAAAGTAATGAAATGAGAAACAATAAAGAGCACTGACAAACAAACACATAAAACCTGGTTATTTGGCCATTATCCTAGGTAACTTAAAAAAAAAAAATGTACGGGATGTGAAGGGAAGAAAACAATTCGAAGCTGGAGATATATTTTCCTACATATAGAATCTATAATCAAGCAATTATAACTAATATGAATTTTCCTCAAAGATGCACAAGACACAAGGTCAAAGCAGAAAACAAAGAGCCTCTATATCAGCAACAACTGATTACAAAACAATAATTGTACATTTCTCTTTTTTAAAAAACTAAGCTGTTAAACTGTTTATTATTTTTCTACCTTTATGGAGATATGATTGAAATACAACATTTTTTTTTTTTAAGATTTTATTTATTTATTTGACAGAGAGAGAGAGAAACAGCATGAGAGGGGATAGGGTCAGAGGGAGAAGCAGGCTCCCCGCCGAGCAGGGAGCCCGATGCGGGACTCGATCCCAGGACTCCGGGATCATGACCTGAGCCGAAGGCAGTCACCTAACCAACTGAGCCACCCAGGCGCCCTGAAATATAACATTTTGTAAGCTTAAGATACACAATGTGAGGATTTGATACCCTGGACACTGTGAAATAATTGCCACAACAAGATCAGTTAACACATCCATCACCTCACAGTTACTTTTTTGTGCTGTGAGAACATTTAAGATCTACTCTCTTTGCAACTTCCAAGCATACAACACAGTATTATTAACTATTAACTGTAGTCCCCACACTATATATTAGATCCCCAAAACTTACTCATTTTTATAATTGGAAGTTTGTATCCTTTGGCCACCATCTCCCCATTCCCAACCTCCCCCAACCCAGTCCCTGGCAACCACCATTTTCCTCTGTTTTATGAATTTCGTTTTTTTAGATTCCACATATAACTGAGATTATACGGCATTTGTCTTTCTCTGCTGACTTATTTCACTTAGCATAGCGCCTTCAAACTTCATGTATGTTGTTGCAAACGGCAGATTTCCCTTTTTATGGCTGAGTAATATTCCATATTGTGTGTGTGTGTGTGTGTGTGTGTGTGTGCCAAATTTTCTTTATCTGTTCATCCATCAACAGGCACTTAGGCTGTTTCCATGTCTTGGCTATTGTAAATAATGCTGAAATGAACACAGAGGTGAACTATCTCTTCAACAAAACATGTTTTTGTTTTTTGGGGGGTTTTTTTGGATAAATACCCAGAAGTGGAGTTGCTGGATCATATGGTATCTCTATTTTTAAAATCTTGAAAAGCACCCATACTGTTTTCCATAACTGCTGTACCAAAATAATTTTAAATTATTTAAACATTTTTAAATGACTAGAATTTAAAAATAATCCACTCACATGTTATAGTACTTAAAAAACTTAACAAAATATTTTAAGAATTTTATAGGAAAAATAATAAAACTTCATTGAATGACAAAAACTAAATAAATGATAATAAAAACCTAAATACACCATGTAAATGGATGGGAAGACCCAATATTGGATATATGCCAATTCTGTCCAAACTAAAGCTATGTAATAAATAGAATTCTGTTTTAAAAATCTACTCAGTCTTTCTTATGAACTTTATAAACATGGTCTTGGGAAGATCGACAAATATAACCAATGGAGTAAAACTCGGAAGCTAGGAAGATAGTACCTGCATGTGGGATGGGGGTAGATAACAGATGTGATGTCACAGAACAGACGTGAAGTCACCGGTCAGAGGAAAAGAGGATATTTAAACCATGCAGTAAAAGCTGCCAGACAGTTGACTACGTGGAAAGAGATAAAATTCTATCTCACAACAACAGCAAAAAAATTCCAGATGGATTAAAGACTAAAATTATAGAAGAGAATACCGGCAAATATTTTTGTGACATTACTGTAGAGAAAGATACCACAACAGAGATCCAAAAAGTGCAAACTGTAAAGAAAATATTGATGAATTTGATAAGATTAACTTCTAAAAAATTCTGTGCAAAATATACCATATAGAAAGATAAAAGATATGCTGTACCTTTATTTTTGTAACATACATAATTTACTGACAAACAATTATTATTCAAATATAATACTATATTTTACATGATAAAATCTTACACCATATGTAATACAAAGTGTTTACCTATAAACATATAGTGTATACTAATACATAACATTTATAACACCTCAAAGATATAAATATAATGTCTTATCATTTATAACCTTGTAAATGCCACACACACAGCCCATTCCAGGCCCTCCTGCCCACCTGTATCATCTCAGGGAGAAAGAAACAGGGCTGAGAGGCATATATGAGGGTCACAGCCATGGGGCACTGGTCACTCAAAGACGGTGAGACCTGATCACAGGACTATGGAACTTCCCGTCCCCCCACCCTTCACCACATCAGTCACCCTTCTGTATAATAACAGGGAATTACAGCTACGAGAACTGCACAGCTCAGACATTGTTTGTAAAGTCTCTAGGGAAACCTAAAGAAAACGGAGGGACAAAACAAGGACCCCAGAGGACATTCCAGCTTCTGCCGCCGACTGCCACAGCACACGGTCAACAGAGCCCAACTCGCAGCCAGATAAACATAACCCTCCCATTTACCTGTTACTTTCGTCTGGTGGATCATGGCTGGCTTTAGATAAAAACTACAGGGTATGCTAAAAGGCACAACCACAAAGACAGTCTGGAGAGACAAAGCAAGCACCAGGGTCAGACTCAGACATGGCAGAGATTTTGGAATCATCAGACCAGAAATTTCAAATAACTGTGGTTAATATGCTAATAGCTCTATTGGAAAAAGTGGGCAACTTGTAGCAATAATGAGTAATGTAAGCAGAGAAATGGAAAATCTGAGAAATAATTTTTAAAATGCTAGAAATAAAAAACATTGTAACAGAAATAATGAATACCTTTGATGCACTCACGGATAAACCTATGCATGGCTGATGGAAGAGCCAGTGAGCTTGAAGATATGTCAACAGAAACTCCTAAAACTGCCTCGCAAAGAGAAGAAAAATGAACAAGATGGAACAGAATATCCATGAACTGTGGGACAGGTTGCAAGAGGTATGCCATATGGGACTACCAGAAGAGCAAGAAAGAAAGGAACAGAAAAAACATTTCAAATAATAATGGCTGAGAAATTTCAAAATTAATGACAGACACTAAACCACAGATCCAGGAAGCTCAGAGCACACCAATCAGTATAAATCCGTCCCCCTCATCTATACTTTGGCATATTATATTCAACTGCAGAAAATCAAAGACAAAGAGAAAATCTTGAATAAGCCAAAGGATAAAGCACCTAACCTACCAAGAAGCAAAGGTAGACTTACATTGACTTTGTTTCAGAAACCATGAAAGGAGGGAGAGAATTAAATTAAATATTTAAGGTGTTAAAAAACACACAACAACCTGGCAATTCTGTATCCAGTGAAATTATCCTTCACAAGTAAAGGAGAAATACTTATACAGATAAACCAAAAAATGAGGAATTCTGTCAACAGTTGGTCTGCCTTGAAAGAAATGTTAGAAGAAACTCTTCAGAGAGAAGGAAAACAACATAGGTGAGAATCAGATCTATGTACAGAGCTATGCAAATATCTAAGGGGAAGCATTCCAGGCTTTGGGAAGAGCAGTGCAAAGGCCCTGGGGCAGCGGGGGGAAGCTTGCTGGGAATGTTTCAGGAATAGCAGAAAAGCTGAGGTAGTTGAAATAGACCTATTCATTATTAGAGGAAGTTAAAAGTAAGAATAAAAATACATTATCTGTATAGAAATTTATTTTCCTCCCAAGTAGTTCTTAATACTACTGACTTATAAAGAAACAATTGAAAACTACAAATAGTATCTAAACTCTTGGGAAACCTACAGCCAAAGAGACACCTGAATTCTTACTTAGGTCCAGAAAAAAAGGAACTAAGTTTATGTAGGTTTGGTTCTTGTAAGGTCAGTGTCAGTCTCTGCTAACTGCTCCCTGTCACGTGACCTTTTCCTGTAAAGCTTCCCCTCTTACGAATGATTAAGTCTGTGTTTGAAAAGACCGACTTCCTTCAAGCCATGTCTAGCTCCTTTATTAATTCTCGTATCTTGCAGAACTCTTATTAATCTCGTGGTTTTGAGTTCTTTGTGTATAGATATTACCTGTATTAAGCCTTCAAGAAAATCAATGTCAAATGAGAGATGTCTGTATTAAAAGAAGAGGTAATTAAAGACACCAAGAGATTCTGAAGGACACACAGCTTTCACCTATGAGCCATTCTAGGACGTTCCTCCGTCTGGTAGCAGGACGAAGCCGGGAAGTACACTCCCCAAAGCACCTAATTCACAAGTAGACTTCACATCCAGAGAAATGAGAGAGTGGATTTCCAAACTTACAGCACAAAGAAGCCGGGGGAAAGAAACATGAGGCTGGGAAACAGATCACATGGCTTGTGGTTAACTCAGTGCAGCACATTGATGATGGAGGGGTAGTTCTGGTTAATTAAGTATTCTAGTTAGCGAGAAGTCACTTCAAAGCAAACCAAAACACACCTTAGAACTGTGTGAGCTCAGGGAAACCAGAGCTGCGATTCTGCCCACACTCGCCGTGTGGGTGCTGGGTGGTGGAGGCCAGACCCTTCCAACGGCAGGAATGACAAATTCAGAAAGAAATGAAAGATTCATGTACTGTAAATAATACTGAACATAACAGATATATTTCCATTTACACCAACTGCTCTTAATATCTTCATCATATCCCTTCACTGATGACTATACACTGTTTTAGTTGTTCTTCGTAGGTTTTCTTGTCTCCTCAGTGAAAACCCATGGAGAACAGGGACACTGCTGGTCTGAGCACACAGCAGGTGCTTAATAAACACCTGCTGGTTGAGAACCCCGACTGGTCTCTCATACACCCTGGGTCATGGTGATGGACATCTGCTATCAATGTGTTGGGGAAGAAGGAGCATTGGCATGCAGATCTGTGGCTGACACAATACTGGAAAACAGATTCTAATGAACTACCTAGGAATATATTTATATTATGCTCTGTTATCATTACTGAAAGGAACACTTGCCAGTTTCCTCGTTTATAAATTCCATATTTCTGTACAAATATATATATATATTTGTGAAGTTTCTGGAAGGTGTGTGAATCATCTGGCCATTCTGCAGCAGTCAAGGAAAGAGGAAGACAGCAGGGAAATTAAATTCAAGGCCCTGCGGGGCGGGGGGGCGGGGGTGAAGGTCACACACGATGCGAGGGGAAAGCTCTCCTCTGATCTACATGAACAAATGCAAGGCTTTAATACGCTGTGCAGATGAGACTGTGGTCTTGCTAACGATAGTCCTCCTTGTTGATTCAGGGTGTCCAGCCTGATGGGACCTGCTATGCTGGGGATGGGGACACGAGCAGGACTTTCACTCTTGTTGCCTGACATGAAAGGGTTGCTAAGTTTTCCAACAAAAACACTCATCAGCAAAACCGTGTCCCCCACAGCAAACTCCGTGCAGGAAGAGTGGTATGTGGGCAGCAGAAACTACCCAGGTAGGTAGCGTGTGACCCCGCCTCGAAGGCCATCTGCAGTAGAGACGGCTTTCAGAGCAGCGGCAGGGTTGCCAGGCAATGAGACGTGACATTTACAAACCCGCTCACAAAACTCTGTCCTAAATCCCAGGGCAGCAGAGCAACTGCAGACAATTTAGAGGCCCCAGGACGGACTCAGTCGGAAAGGACGTTTCCCCAGGAGGCGGAAGGGCGCCGCCGGCAGGATGTGCACATGTGAGCCCACACGAGTGGGTCAGTGTTTCACCACCACATAAAACCTGTAAGATTAATGTCCTGTCAGTCACTCGGAACATTTGTGGGACACCTGCTGTGTGCAGACCACGCTCCCAGACACCGTGGAGTGAGCGGAGAAGGAAGAATAGGGTCAGAGCACCACGGGCAATGACAGAGCGGTCAGCAAAGTTCGATCTTACGTTTTTAGAGTACATCATGGCACCACAATTTTCCAAAAAGTAATTAACCCTCAAAGTAACCCTGTAGGGTGCTTAAGATCAGGAAACGTAAAATAACTTTACCTGAGTTAAATGACGTTATAACTCAGTACCATGGGTACGGCAGCCTGTGGCTGAGGGGAAGGTGACGGAGGGGCAGCAAACAGGGGGCGCAGCAGGACGAGGGGCTGAGGACGGGAGGACGGAGCTGGACAGAGGGGGGCATTCTTCTCGGCTACTCCGTCCCCGTCTGACTCGGGCCCCCTCTCTCCCTTCAGACTCCTCACCCCCGCGGAAATTAAAAACAAAAGAGCAGCCTTCTGACACCACGTGTCCTTCTTGTGCCTCCTAGACAGGGAATGCTTTGGAGCCTGTTCTAAATTACTTGCACCCCCAGAGAAAGAACACCAGCCAGGGGCTTCGACAAGGCAGCCACAGCTGGAGGAACGAAGACCTGGCTGGGAGCCGTGGGCAGAGCAGGAGATCAGGACCCCGCGTGCCGGTGAGAATGCCACGCACACCCAATCCAGCCACGAGCACACGTGCCCGGGACAGCAGCAGGGAAGGTGGGTGTGGAGCCGCTGGGACCATGGGCTGTTCCCGAGAGGACCACGCGGGATTCCCGCAGCAATGGCGTCGGGGCGGCGAGGGGCCGTGGGGGACCAGCGCCGCGGCGGCTTGGATGAGACGTCCTCTCCTGCACACCCGCCACCAGATGTTCAGCCTAACCATGAAGAAGGACTGAGGAGTGTGCCTCAGGGACGACAGTGTTCTCGGGAAGAGCGCCTGGAAGCCTCTCAGAGATGCATCCTGGCTGGAACAACCATCGTCAATGAAGGGCGGCCAAAAATGCTCTGAGTCAAACACCAGTTTACCTCCGGGGACATGCTTGAGATTGAGATTGCTCGTCATTATTAGATTATTGTTTAAGTGACTTTGCTATCCATCAACTGGTGCTGAGCTTACACACGTGTATCAGTCCCTAAATTGACCAGGGACTTACGCTTAAACCACCCAAAGGCTAACGCACAGCTGGAGACCTGGGATCTGACTCGGCTAAAAAAGGCTGAGGGCTTTCGGGAAAACACTCACATGATGTGCGGCATCAGTAAGTTTGTTTCTGACAAAGACGGTCATGAGTAAGTAGAGCAAAGCCAGTCCCTATGCCAGGAGGCTCCAAACGGCTGGAGAATTAAGTTTTTTTATTAAAAAAATGTAAATTAGAAAGACATTTACATTCATCAGATTTCCAATTTTTCACTTTTCCGTGGTAAAGATCCTGGCTATCCAGCGAAATGCCACTTGCAGCATCCCAGCTCCCCTGGCAGCCTGGCCTGGGTCTACGTCTTAAGTACTCACAGCAATGATAAGATACAAGAAGCAGAGTGCACAACGGAGGAGGAAAGCTGGGAGAAGCACAGGCGGCTTGTGGGCCACGGCCTGTGTTTCCAAGGGATCGCTGAGTGGGAAGACATTTCAGAGATAATTACGCAGTGAAATCTTCCCATTGTATCATTTTGAGCCCGAGGAATCAAGAGAGCAAAAGACTTGCGAATAGTTGCCTGGCTGGTTGGTGACAGACCCGGGAGCAAAGTGTTGAGTCTCGGAGCCCTCGTACTCTTTCCCAACACACTGCCCTTCGGGTACCTAGAGTTGGTCCTTGACCTCCTTCTGGGGCATGTTCTCCCAGCATAGAGCACCCCGGCCGGTACTCCAGGGTGGGGAGCATCCAGTGGCAGCAAGAGCCACCTCTGTCGGGATGTCAGCACAGAGGGAGGATGCGTTGAGATGCTCTTGTGTTTCCTACAGAACATTTCCTAAATCCACATCTCGGGAAGGCAGGAATGCACTTCTCAGCAATAATCCTTCAGCCGCCACTTACAAGCTGAGCCCTCCTCCTCCCTCCGGTGTGTGTGCCCCTAGCTCTGTGCCGGCCCCACAGGCTCGCCAAGAGGTCCATCTAAGTCCATCACATGCTTCGTTTTAATTTAACCTTAATCCGTCCAGATCAGTAGAGGGGCAGGGAGGCTGCTGATGTGGAGGGAAGCCTCCGGGTACATAACTGTCCCATGAGAATGCACCTGTTCCCAGTGCTGGCTGGGCACCTACCCCGCACACAGTGCACCTCGCGCTCTTGGGCATCTCCTCCAGGAGACACACAGAGGGCGGCGATCCCTGGGACATGGCTCAGGGGCACAGTCACGGCCATTGGAGTCAGACAGACCGCGCTCGCTCGCACCCGCCACCACATTTATTAACAAAACAAGCCCAAGCAGGTGGTTAGTCTCCTTTCCCTCCCACAGGTGGGCTCCGATCCAGGAAGAAAATGAGGGACACACATGACGATGTACAAAAGGGATTGCGGTAACTCCAAGAAAGGGCTGAGGTGACATCCCAGACCTTGGGGAAGGGTTGGCAGGGCCCCGTGTGCGGCCATGGAGGGCTCGGAGAGGTGACCGCACTACAGACCCAACAGCTCACTGCTGTGGCCAGGGAGGGCGTAACCGGTGCCTGGGGAGGGAAGGATGGCCAAGGCTCATCTGTGGAGCAACCTGGAGGTTCTTGACCCAAGTGACATTTCAGAAAGACAGGCTGGGGCTCTGCACGGCGACCTGGAGTGGGGACACAGGTGAGGCAGGCCCGTGTCAGGGCTGAGGCGCGGGTGGCAGGACTGGGCAGGAACAGGGACAAAGAGGACAGGCGGACACGGAGGGCACCCAGGGTAGCGTGTAGACCTTTCTCACGAGGGCATTTTCCTTCTATAAACGTGTATCGAAAGACTAATGATACTGTGCACATGTGTATGCACACGTATGTGGGCACGTACACACACGCAGACACATACACGCACATACACCGCGTGCACACACCTGTACATACGCACAGACAGACACGCACACTCGGTCACAAGCACGCGTGCACACGCACACGCACACGCACACGGTCAGGCACCGTCCCTCGACTTTTCTGCTTGTATTCGCAACTGAATGTCGGGGAACGTGATGCCTGTCCGACCCTGTAACATGCCAGCCCCACGGCCCTGGACCAGTCTTCTCTCAGCGCAGCAGGACAACGCTACATTCCTCTGGAAGTCGCCAGTTCCCTCCCACCCGTCCTCGTTTTCTCAGACCGAAGTCCTCGTAATGGCGGGGCAGTGTGCCTGGGCCCTGCAGACTCGAGTGGTGCATTTGTAGGCACCTTAGTTCCATGGGAGTGACGTGATCCCCAGCCTCACCTCCATCTTTCTGAGGCTCTGTTCCAGGATGGAAACCTCTCCGCTTCGCTCTGCCCATGGCTGGGTGATCACTCCTCAGTTTCTGGGGGTACAGCGTGAATGAGGTGTTCATCTACTCATGACCACGCCAACAATGACAGCTGACGTGTCCTGAGCTGGTGTCACAGGGCAGGCACAGAGTCACCAGCTCGGGTCTCCGAAGCCAAGGCCCTGCTGACACCCTTCCCAGCGCTCCAGACCTGCCACATCCCACTATTCCCTCCAGCGTGCCTTTCCTCCTGCTGCCTCCTGTCGAAAGCCCACTGCTCCTCTACAGAACCGGAGCTGCTGTGCCCCGCCCACCACGCCCAAGCCCCTCCGTCCTCCGGCTGCCACCCCAGCCATCTCCGGGTACCCCAGTGGGGGATCTCTGCTGCCCTTGCTGATGACTTCAGACCACTCTCGGTGGATCCTGCTCTCACCCTACCTACTCCTGCCCTGTCTCATCTGGA
This sequence comes from Phoca vitulina, assembly GCF_004348235.1. Classification (NCBI taxonomy): domain Eukaryota; kingdom Metazoa; phylum Chordata; class Mammalia; order Carnivora; family Phocidae; genus Phoca; species Phoca vitulina. The sequence goes on along the minus strand of NW_022589783.1, from coordinate 982,155 downwards.
CTCCGCAGACCCGAACCCAGGACCCACTCACTTGGACCCTCAGTGGACTCTGAAGCTCCTTGGGAGCCTGGCCAACTTCATGGCTCCCGCTGCAAGCTGGAGGCTGACCCTTTGCACACCTCAAAGAACACTGCCTGGTAGACACTTGGTGCTCAGGAATCAGTTTGGTTACCTCTGGTGCCAGCAGGGGTTAAAGAAGAGAGGAGTGGCCCTGGCACACATTATCCATCGTTAAGCATCCCCTCTTATTATGCCAAAAATAGAGTAAGAGCAGAGCAGTGAGCAGCCTGACTCACAAAACAGGCATATTTCTGAAAGTTATGTCCAAGCCAAACTACTTCTTATGTGGCCTAAGAAAAGTTACCATGTAAGACACTGTTGATAGAATCATGTTGAAAAGAGTACAACCATTCGATGGACGCAGATTTTCATGGGTGTTTTAAAAGTAATTATGCTTTTATTTCTACATTCTCCTAGAATCCAAGAAAACCATAATTCACAGAACAAAACCTTTACTAAGTCATGCATCATAAATACTCGGGGATGCGGTTTTCGTTAACATCTCCTCAGCTCAGTGTCCTGGAGCCTACCCGGCAGAAACAAGCTCACAGCGACTTCGACCTCAGGGGCTCAAGCCGGTCGCCTCCAGAAACTCTCTGGTTATTCAGGGAGAACCATGCGTGGGCCAGCGACACTCGTGAGGACCCCAGACTCCTCCCTCCAGAGTTCTCCAGGGCCCACGCGCTGCGCGCTCCGTATGCGGCCCCCAGCTTCCCCGGGTGCAGCAGCACTGACAAGCCTCGGCCCCGCACGTGGTGGCCTGTGGGGGACCCTGCCTTTGAGGGCTGGGCGGGTTAGGACGCGTCCTCCCCCTCCCGCTGTCTTGCTGATCCTGCCCCGGCTCCCCACGTGCCTGCCTACCAAAGAGAAAAGGCTACCCATCCCTGCGCCTCCCATGTTCACACAGGAAGACACCGGAAACGCAGAGGCCGCGGCCAGCCCCGTCCATGCAGCCGCGCTGGACCCCCGCTCACACCCGCGGCTTCCCACGGAGGACCCGCTGGATTTCCAAAAGTCCACTCCCCACACACAAGGGCACAGGAAGCACACTGCCCGTGCCATGCACAGAGCACGGCCGAGCAAACGTGTGACGACAGGGGGTGAAGAACCCCGAGACGCTGGTGGGGCACCCTCGCTTCCCTTCGCTGGTTTCTGACTCCAGGCTATGAAGGCGAGGTGTGGCGAGCAGAGCAGAGAACCAGGGCCGCCGCCTTGTCCACGGAAGGCGTGGGGCAGCGGGGAGTCGGGAGCTCCCAGGCTCTGGGCCCCGGATCAGCCGACCCGCAGACTTAGCCTGTGGAGATCCTAGAGCTCCAGGCATTCCCGCCGGGGAGAGCTCACGGGAAGGAAGCCGAACTGCCTGATCTGAGTTCCACTCACACCCAGTCCCTAAGCTGCGATGTGACTCGGGGGGGGGCAGGGAAGGAAGCCGCTCTCCTCTGCACTTGCACCTCACACACACTCAGACACACTCACACCTACGAATGCTCACGCTTGCACATGCTCACACACACTCAAGCACATTCACTCCAGGCTCACACTCACTCTTGCAGTCTCGAGGCTTGCACAGCCACACACATTCACACTCACAAGTGCCCAAACATGCTCGCACACTCACACATCCTCCACACAGTCACACACACCTACATACTCAGCTACATTCACACAGTGCTCACACTCAAACACGCCTGCACACACACATGCTTGCACAGCCACACACACACCCACATGCTCACACACTTTACCACACCTGCACACTCACATACACATGCATACGCCTCTGTACACACCTTCACTTGTGTCCACACTGTGCTCACACTCACACACACCAGCACTAGCCCATGCTTGCACAGCCCCCCACCCACACACGTACACTCACACCAGGCGCACATGCTTGTACACTCAAATGTGCTCACATACACATGCCTCTGCACACACACATTCACATGCACTCACAGTCTTGCACACATCCATGCTCACACTTGCACATACGTTCACATTCACATGTGCTTACACACTCACACACACGCTTGTGAAGGCTCACATACACACTCATTTGTGCTCACACGTTTGCGCACGTTCACACACTCATAATGGATTTACTAACGGCTCTGGTGTGAGGTGTCCCAAGTGATCACGAGGCTCAGCCCCAAAGAGAACAAGGACAGGCCCGTTGCAGTAGCTACGCACACACACAACTCTGTGCGTGCGGTCAGTGAGGCTAGAAAAGCTCACCTGAATTAGGGCCATCATGGTTCCCCCACCAAATACCTGGCACCTTTATCTTTTCACATTTCGATGATGTACAGTGCTGATTACAAAGTGCCTCAGCTGGTAATAAGTGCACTTCATTTTTCTTCAAATGTGCTTTTTATTCAGTTCACAGATGAATCCAATTAGCATATCATTGTGACTGATTAAATATGCCTCATGTAAATTTACATGTCAAAACACGCTGAACGTAAACAGATAGACAAGGCTGCTGGGCGTCCGTAAACAGCTCTGCAAGCACAGCCAGCTCGGAAGAGAAAAGCTGAAGTTTAAATTTGCAGTGACTCCCAGGTAGAGACAGAGGACGAGGGGAGAGCTGGTGTTACTCACGCATGAGGGGAGGGAATGAATATAGACGTTTGCCTCTCTTTGTCTCTGAGGAAAAGCTATTGACGGGAGACTCCCCGTCTGCATCCAAGGCTGTCACATCAGATGAGCTCATCAGGTGATGGAAATTCGGCCTCTGATCCAGGAAAGGTCCCTGGGCACTAAAGTCAAGACTGTTTCAGAGAGATTATATTATCTTAGACAGCAGGATTAAATTAACATGGGAATGACTTCTACTAGAGGAAATTTTTTTGTTAAACATGTGCTAATGTTTATTATGCATAACACTTTCTTATCATAAGTGATCTCCTTTGATGTCCTATTCATTTGTTCGTTGGTTTCTGACATTCTTTTCAGAAAGGAACAAAATCCCAAGGATGAAAACTAGACTGTGAGCGTTGATGGAAAGCCTTCACTGAATTCCTCTAGAAGCAATGACCATGGGTTTTGTGGGTGATTTAGGGGAAATTTTTTAAAATAATGAATGCTATGAAGTTTGGTTCAGCCATTCACGGCCAGAAACACTTCCTGGGGGGGCGGGGGCCTGGGTCTCTGTCATCCAGGGGTGGGCATCGTCACTTCTCGGCCACACGTGGGGGCCTCCTGGAGGGAACCTGTCCCAGCAGCACACCTGGCCGGCCACGCCGCCCCCTCGAGCCGCCACGTCCCCTTGGGGCCACACTTCCCCAGGCTGCTGTCAGCCGGGACAGAGGGCGTGGGCTGAGAGGGCCTGAGACCCGCCTGTGTCTGCCTGACCCACACCCCTGCAATCCTCTGTGCCATCCAACGCCACACGCCTGCTTCTCAGCACCCCAAGTCACGCGTCACGTGTCACGCATCACCTGTTACAAACACAGCTCTGCCCTTTCGTCGTCATTGTCTCATGGGGCGGGTTACTCTTTCAACCACAAACAAGGTCAACGGAAGTGATTTTCATAAGCTGACCCAGAAAGGGGTTTGTGTCTGGGGAGATGTGTGGTTGCTTGTGAGGGAATCTCAGAGAGCACGAGGGCATTAGGCTCCAAACCTGCAAGGGTTTGGAAAAGCTCGCGGCGGGGGCAGACGCCACATGAGGAACTGACCGAAAAGTGCCACGGGGCTCGGAGGGGCCGCTTCAGCTACGTCTGGGGTTTAACTGGAGGAGCGCGAGAAACGGGGAGGCCTCTGCATCTCCTCTCCGTGCCGCTCTGTTGCAGAAGCCCAACTATTTAATCAGTGTGGAGACAGTACAGGAGGAGGGAAAACATGCTCAGGGCCGACCGCAGCGTCTGACGCCAAACACAGGGAGCTCTGCGGGGGGATGAGCATTAGGACGAAACAGAAAACAAATTTTCTTAGTGTGTCTTATCATAAATCATTCAAGAGATTAAATTTGATTAATGTGGTGAAAGAAAAGCATTTAAACATAACAGGCATGTTCCAGAAAGCTGCACATAAGTAAGTTTCTTTTCGGGTAAGTGGTGTTTCAGCTTGTTGAGAAAGACTTAAACCCCAGAGCGAGCGTGGAACCCTGCAAGACTCCCTTCCGAATCAGGCTGAGGGGGAACACTCCTCTGGGCTGCACGTGAAGCGGGGGTGGCCACGAAGGGCGATGTGGGGGCTGCTCTCAGGGCATCCCCGCTGGATCGTTCCTAGGCACGCCCCGCAAAGGAAGCCAGCGTGGAAACGCACCTCCAGAGGGACTGGGGTCACCGGTGCCAGGGGGCGACGGAGGGAGGGAGATGCAAATACCCCCACACCTGCATTCGCGGGGGAGCGCGGTCCAGAGGCCAACACACACTGTCTTCCAGGATGCAGTACTTGTCAGCAAACGTCTCAGAGGCCTTCAGTGGCCGGGGGAGAGGCCCCAGAACAGGCCAGGCCATGGGGTTGGGCCCCAGCTCTCCCGGACTGTCGGGCGTGTCCACTGGATGCCCCAGGCCCCACAACCTCTGCCCCCAAGACCAGACTCTTCTGCAGACACCACGGCCCTGGCCCTTCCCACCCCCTGACGGGTCCATCTTTGCTTCCTTGTCTCCATGTGGATGGAGCCAGGGGTCCGGCAGCCATTCGTTCCTGACTGTGCCCTCACCGTCCTCTCCTCCGTTCCATCTATCACCAAGTCCTATCGCCGTCACCTCCTGCCTGCGTCGGTTCCCTGAGCCCGACAAGCCGGCACCCCTTCAAGCCACACTTCTCCGTGGTTTCCCCACCCGTCTGCTCTGTGGCTGCCCTCGGAGGGCGGCCACCACCAGCCCGGCTCTCCAACACCCCCTCAGGCCGCCCCTGCCAGCGCCTGCCTCGGCGGGAACACCTTCCCACTCACACAGCTTCGCCGCCTCCCTCAGTCTGCTGATCACAACCTCAAGGGTGTCGTCTCCCCGACTCAGGTGGGTCTCCTTAACAGACGCTCTGTAAATACGGGCTGTCACATCCTAACGACCAACACTTCCGTGTGCGGAGGCACGATGTCCGTCTCACCACCGGACAGACGGCGCCAGCCAGCCTTGCCGGCAGCACCCCAAGGGTCCTGGGAGACAGGTGCTCATTCCATCCACCTCTGGGAGCCGCACGGAAGTGTTGGAAAGACCACTTGGTAAGAGTCAGTCTTGCACTCATTTTCAACAGAACCAAGTTTTTGCCACGTGGCCAGGGCTGGGTCAGCCATTAAAACCCTGCTAAGGGTCACTGGGGTCAGCGAGGGCACATTTACAACTAACCCTTCACCGGCCGCATCTCAGGTCAGCTCTCCACAGAACTCAGTCCTGCAGGAGGAGGATTCTGCCACATTGATTTCTCCTGCTCGCTCGATTCTGCAGTGACATTATTAACCTTGGTCACATTTTGCCCGCTGCATTTTTAATCGGAAGGGCTCCTCCAGTGTCCCAATCGTGACAGAATCGAGGATTCAGCTGACAGTTGTCACTTTATTAACACTCCTGGAATCATTACAGAGCTCCCCTTTTAATTGCTCACAGGTCAGTGTTTTCTCAAGTGAAGACGAGAAACAATGGCCTGACGTACATAAAACCAGGAAAATAAGTGTCTCTTCGGAAAGATGTCGGGATTGTGTCCCTCTGCTAAATGCCATTTCAACAGTCAGAAATTTTACACGTATGTGACATGAAGTGTCCTTAGAGTTCGTAAACCTCAGAAACAAAGACAAGCCACAGATGGACGCAGTGGCCACGACAGGACGGCTGCCTCCACAGGGACCCCCGTGCGCCCGCCCCCTCACGGCCGGCTCAAGCCAGGGTCTGTCCGGTCCCCTCGGTGCCTGTGGGCCCGGGAACTGCCGCCGCCGTCACCCCTGTTTGCCGCTCTATCTCCTAACTTAGGAGAAGCGCGAGAAACGGTCACGGACCGGCCCGACCTTCTCCCTCCCCCAGGCTGCGGGGGCAGCTTGCTCGCCCCGCGGTGCCCGCATCCCTCCTGCTGGGCACGGTCTTTCTGCTGTTGGCGGTGCATGCCCTCCTCCCTCGCTGGATCCCAGGCCTGCCCTGCCCTCCCTTTGCTCATTACATGTGTGCGCATGTACTTCCCAAGACTGCGAGCCCCACAAGGGCAGGGACAGCGTGTGGCCGGGTGCCTACAGCTCCCGCAAGGTCTGCCCCAGAGTGGGAGCCCGGCAAACAAGGTAAGAAAGGCAGAGGGGACGCGGGGTGGAGTTGGGGCCTGGGGCCCCGTCCAGCCGTGTTGCTGTGAACGGACTCGGCCTGCCCCGGTCAGTACCCCGAATGGGCAATGCGGGAAGAGTTCAGCCCCCACTTGCACCCCTGCCAAGTTACACACCCTTCTCAGCGCTCCCTGTAACGGACGGCAGCAAACCCGACGCTGAGCACGGCTGGCGTGAGAGCAGCCCTGGGCTGGCAAGCGGGCGTCTCTCCAGTGGCCAGTGGAGGGCTGCAGACCAGCCCCTCATGTGCAGGAGCATGCCCTGGGCTCTCCAGGCACTCCCATGGGCCCAGCTGGCCTCGTCCAAACCCAAACAGGGAGCCTTTCTCAGCAGCAACACCTTATCTCAGGGAAAGCTTTAATCTTGCAAATCCTACCATCCAGCATGTCAGAGTTTCCTCACTTATAAACAACAGGACAGTTAGGAGCGAGTTACAGAGAAGAGACCACATGCCCACGTAATGGGCTGCGGACATCCTGGGCCGCGTTGTCTCACTGGTTTAGGCCGACTTTGCTTGTCTAGGAACCAGTGGTGCCGTAGGGACCTCTCAGCAAGCCTACAACCTGGTGGCTCAGGACAGAGACTCCCGCAGTTCCGGAGGCCAGAGTCCACAACGCAGGTGCGGGCAGGGCTGGGCTCCCTCGGGGGGGCTCCAGGGGAGGGTCTTTCCTGCCTCTGCCAGCCAGCCTCACCCTACCGCCCCCTTTGTGATGGGTGCTTACCCCGTGTGTCTCTGTCCTCACGTGGCATCTCCCTCTCCGTGACCAGGACCCACCCCAATCCCCTATGACCTCCTCCTGACGTGATGACATCTACAGAGACCCTCTTTCCAAATAAGGCCACGTCACAGATCCAGGGGTTGGGACCGGGACACGGCTCTGGGGGCACCACTGCCCCCAGCTCTCACTCCCGCGAGTCCAGTTGCTAGACGCGTCACATGCATCATCTTCGTCTACGTCTGAATGTGGAGAGGTTTCTGAGGCCGTGAACGGCAAGAGGAGAGGCCACGGCAGCCGCGTTGAGAAGGGCCGCTGTGTCGGCGCACACTGCCCCGAGCCCCAGCCTCACAGCGCGGCCTGACGGTCCTCACATCACCAAGGGATGAAGCGCGGGCCAAGCCAACTAGAGCTCTCCTCGGCCGAGACGGGGCTGCCGTCCCCGTGGCTCAGCCACGCCTGATCATAGCCACGTCGCAAATTAAAGGAACAAAACCAGCCCAGCTGCTCTGCTTAGAGATGTGCGCCCACCTCTGCCATTACTCAGGTGCAAGCGACCGAGACACCGAGCAACGGGGGGGCCTACGTCAGCGCAGGATGGAGCCAAGGGCGCTCTCCACACGCTCGACAAGCACCACTGCCGACAGGTGGCCCACGAAGCAAGTCCCCTCTGGGCTGAAGCCATTCCGAGGAGAGGGCAGACCACTCCGTGGCCGCTGCGCCACGGTGTGAAGGGTCAGGGGCCCACGTCCGGGGGGTTTCCGAAGATCGTTTTGGCTGCGGACCCAGAGGAAGCAGAGGAGGGGAGGTTTCCGTGCTCAGAGTCGCTGCGTGTGGTGAGGAGAGCTGTGGACAGCACGGGTGGAGGGCTCCTTCCTTACCGGCACCGTGACCTCCGGCCACAAACACCCGAAACTGCTCGGTGCAGTAACACAAGGACCTGACGCGGAGTCCGAACGAGGTGGTTAATCCACTGAAGCATCGAAGTCAAACGTCACATGAGCCACTCTGAGCGCGGACGACTAATAATGCAGCCCCGTCTGCTCACGGGCAAGTGTCTGACCACAGGAAGTGCCAAACAACCAGGGACAGGGTCACTTGTGAGGGGCAGCACTGAGCTCGGAAAACCCAGAACGCCGGGCCCCTCCTTCAACCCAGAAGGCCAGAGCCGCGGAGCCCTGGCCCCTGATGTAGCTGTGGACATTCAGGCCCTGAACCGGTTTCCAGCAAGGGGGCCAGCACGGGGGCGACTGCACGGCAACCTCACCCTTCCAGGGACGGGTGCTGACACTGCCCCAAGCGTGGAGAAAGTGGGGTTCCCAGAAGATGCTCCGTGAGAATCAGACACTGGGATCAAAGTCAGCGCTGCCGGACCCGCCCCGGCACGCCGCCACCAGGCTCCTTCGGGCCAGGACACAACATAACACGGGCACGGAGGCTGCTGGTTGCCCAGGCACCTTCAGGAACACTCAGGGACGGGCGCTCCTGCGCTGCTCCCCCAAGGTCACCACAATGTCATTCAGCACCCAGCTGACTAACGGCTGTCCTGCATCCTCAGACACACACCACCCAGACCTGCACACACGTGTGCCGTCCACACAGAGAGAGCACCGTCCACACGGAGAGAGCACCGTCCACACGGAGAGAGCACCGTCCACACGGAGAGAGCACCGTCCACACGGAGAGAGAGCTAGCCGTCCACACGGAGAGAGCACCGTCCACACGGAGAGAGCACCGTCCACACGGAGAGCTAGCCGTCCACACGGAGAGAGAGCTAGCCGTCCACACGGAGAGAGCGCCGTCCACACGGAGAGAGCACCGTCCACACGGAGAAAGAGCTAGCCGTCCACACGGAGAGAGCGCCGTCCACACGGAGGGAGCGCCGTCCACACGGAGGGAGCGCCGTCCACACGGAGAGAGCCACTGTATTTGAAGGATGCCGAAGGTCCATCTTTCCAAGAACAACCGTTTTCCTTTTTCAATGTCCCTGTCTTCTCCTACGTAACCTGAAGTTCTTGATTTGAGTGACTTCCAGAAGGTCATGTGCGGGGACGTTTGCTGCCGGAAGGGGTGGGAAGAGAAAGGTCCACTCTCCTGACGAACAGACCGAGCACCGGCTCAATCACACTGTCCTCCAAGTGCTGTTGGAAGGGACTTTTCACCCACTCTCTGTACACTACACGTCAGCGCATCACAGACCCGTCTGGTGATCTGGTGTCCCTGGGACGCGAGGGGCACAGAGCAGCTCCTCCGGGAACTCCCGAGCAGGGACACAGAGACTCAGCCTCACAAAGAGCAGGCGCGAGGGAAGAAAGCGCTAGAAGGGAAGGAGAGCAGGGAAACACTACCGGGTAGGCTACAGCCCAGCGTGAGGGACGACACAGTGCGTACGCCGGGTACGGGACAGGAGGTGACAGATGACATGGTCCCACCCGACACATCCGCCTGGGGGAGAAACGCTCCCGGGGCCCACGATGTAGGTATGAGCCTCCCGGCAGCCTGGGCGAAGAGGAACGCACGGGAGGTAGGCCCTTCTACCGTCTAGTGGCGGAAGTCCTAGTGGCTCCATGGGCATCGGGCTGTACCCCGGCCTCCAGCCCTGAGGGTTGGGGCGGGGTTTTCTGGCTGGAGGACTTGGAGAAGCATCCTCATCAGCAGCAGGTGTGTTTTCCCGCAAGCATTTCTTCATCACGGAACCAAGGGCAGGAGGTCATGGCGGAGCCCCAGGAAGGTCCACAGAGGGCCCATCTGCAGGAACGACGAGGCAAACCACCCCTGGGCACGCAGGCCCCCAGCGCCCGCGGCCCTCAGGTGAAAGGTCCGTCTCAGCTAAGTGTGGCGGGGCACGGAGGATGCCGGTCTTGGGGCCGGTGAGGACAGAGAGCCAGTCGGGCTGTGCCGGCCTGCAGGGAGGGCGACAGCCCACCAGCCAGGTCAGGGGTGCTTGGGGGTTCATGTTTTCATGGCGAGGGGATTGAAAGTAGAACCATTCACCAAATGGATGCTGGAAATTCTTTAACTCGTTCAGTGTTTAGAACACGGTCAAAAATCCATGAGGGCCTTCAAAAAAATAACACATTCTAGATTTAATTACAGATAAAAGAAATCTGACTTCTATTAAATGATGATAAATTGCGTATTTAGAATGGAAATTACCCTGGAGCATGAGAATGTTACTGTCCATCTCTGTACTCCTTTAGAATACGAAGATCACACGGGGTTTGGTTCTCGAACAGGTTCCTTAAAAGGGAGAATAAGGGGAAGGTGCAGCGGGGCTCGTAGAAGAGCCCTGCCTGGCACAGAGCCCGCTCCTCTCTCCAGACCGCAGCAGGCGGGCCGCAGCTCCCTTGTGTCTGGAGTCCCTTCCGACAGGAGCTCGCGCTTCCGTTTATGTTCTCTGAGGACTGCCAGACAGAGCCGTCCGCCTGTCTGCAAGCGTCAGGTGAGCACGAAGGTCTGCTGCAGATGGACGCAGCAGCGGAGGGCTGCCCTCCGGGTCCACAGGGTGCGCGGCGAGCGCCCACGGCAGGTGCACCCTCTGGCTCAGGCTCTCCTCCACGAGCAGCCACGTCTCTGACCCCAGGACGGAGAGAAGTCCCCCGACGCAGGTCCAGCGTCCCACAGCAGTCGGTCTCAGCGCCCATACATGGTGCTTCTCCCTTCGGAAGCACCTTCGAACGTCTCCCGATCCTTCAGCGAGAAGGCAGACCAGTTGTAAGGGGGATCGTGGGATGTCCGCAAAACGCTGTCCCGACAAAAAGAATGATTTTCTCTCATAAAGATGTTGGAGTTAAGATTAGTTTTGGAAAAGGTTCCCTTGAGTTGTCCCAGCCTCACGTGACCACACCTCCTGGAGGTGCCTGCGCCATCTGGACGTGGTTCCGGGACACAGCAGACCCCTGGGGCAGGCTGGCGACCGTGGACCCGCAGCCAGCCCTGAAACGGGGTGCTTTTGGGTCCTGAGGCTGGCCAGCAAGCAGCAGAAACCTAGCAGACGTTCAGGGTTTTGTTGGTCACCACACTCAAGCATTACGGGGCAAGCGGTCATCGTCCTAGACGAGAGTCATAAATCAGAGGGAGTCAGTCTGCACTCCCCTCTTTCCTGGAACTCCTCTCCCCGCACCCCACAGAAGAGTGGGCTGCTGATGCCGGTGGCCAGGGTCAGAGGAAGTCTGGGCTGTGTTTACAGGGGTGCAGGGTACGGTCAGGATGGAGTTTCATCTCCGCAGAGGAAAATGCCATAAACATGCTTTTCAGTTAAGACCCTCCATTCAGCGAGTCTCGTGAAACAGAGGAAACGTATTACAAATGCCACATGTTTTTCTTCGCTCCCTGTCATTGTTCCCATCAAACCCAAATACCGACTGTGCTCCGTGCTGTGGGCAAAGCACCAGCTGGGCGGTGGGGTCCAAAGATGCATGAGACGAGGGTCCATCTTCAGGGAGTGTTTGTCCCCAGCAGTGAGTGGACCTCCGACGTGAATGCCACCAGGTGGGAGGGCCTGACCGTGCCGCCAGGCCCCACACCAGAGTGCGGAGGATTATTTGTTAACAAGTTCCCAGCCAAGCTGGGACTTCGAGAAATGTCCTAGAACTTTGGGGTCACAAATGTCTTCTGTAAAAGGCCACAGTAAACAGTTTAGGCTGGGCAGCCACAGAGATGTGAAGGCTGATGCGGCTGAGTGCCAGGAGGCCAGTGCGGCCAAGGGCGGCAGCTGGCCAGCCCCGGGAAGGGGTGAGGCAGGGCATGGGTCAGGGGAAGGGACAGGCAGGCGCTGGGCAGCTGAGAGCTCCAAAGAGCCGACAGCACGGCGCTCTAGGCTCTCCCCGAGAAGCTGGAGAAGAGGCAGGGTCTGGGTGTGAGCACAGGACGGGGCAGGCACCCGGGGTGCAGTTCTGTGGGCAGCGGTGACCCCAGCAGGGCTCTGCTGGGCGGAAGGCCTCCGCGAAGCAAGCAGCCCTGGGCCCTGGCTCCGCCTCCTTCCCCTTCAATGCTGGGGAGCAAGAGTGGAGGGAGGCGACCGTCCTGGTGGGGCCGGGGGGCACCACGTGCAGCTCCGCGTGCTCTCCCTGGGGGCATCCCCCCTCTGCCCAGGTCCCCACGGCCGTCAGAAGCCCAGCACAGGGCAGCTCTGTTCCCGGCTCTCCGGCCCAGAGAAGTGAATCGGCACCTCCACAGGAAAGCACCTGTTGGCAGGGTCAGCTGGGCTCACGAGGAAAGAGTCCAAAATTAAAGAAACCACTGTACGTGGGGACTCTCGAGACGTGAAGGCTCGACTCTGATCACCACTGTTAAACCGGGTCGGCTGAGCCACCACGAGGGCTCGCTGGGGATGTCAGTGCGGTGGTGAGGTTGGCGAGACTTCCTAATGCACCATTTTATGCCCTGGAGGGAATTATGCCAATGCTTTTGCTGAAGACTTCTCACTCTGAATTTGCTTTCCTGTGCTTCACGATGATTCTAAGAAAACAAAATGATCCCGGGCGAACTGCGTTTACCTTTAGAAGGCATCACGGTACAGGGAGCGTCTACGCAGGGCCGGGGTGCCCCCTCCCCAGCTGCCTTCCCGTGACGTGAACGCTGCGTGCCGCTGCTGGGCCGGGCCCGTCTGCAGCCCAGGCTTCCGTCACGCTCCGGTCGCCAGCACCTCGCAGGGGGGGAACGCCCCCGCGCAGGACAACGACCACGCGGCCCCCACCCACCGCGGCAGGAAGAGGTGCGTTTCATGTCCCAGCGCAGCACCTGCACGTCTGAGCAGGTCAGCACACTTCCACGTTCTTCGCACGGTATGCTGGGACCATCCGACCCCACGAGACTGTCAGCTCCTGGCCAGACTGAGAACTTCCCCGAACGACGCTGTGTCGCCATGAGCTGGCCCAACGTCTTTCTGATCCCAGGCACACAAGGACCACAGCAACTAACAATCCCACACCCTTTAGAGTTCGAATCTCGTCTCCCACCGAGTTCGTCCTGCCTCGTTTGACGCTATTGCAAGCCCACGGAGCATAATCACCAGTCCTGTGTCTGACAGAGAAGGAGCCCGGAGCTTGCTGAGACCGAACAATCGTCCAAAGTCTCGAAACAGGAAAGCAGAAGAGGGACTGGGACCGAGGCCCTGAACCCACCCCCGATCCTTCACGGTTCCCCTTCCCAGCCTCCACTGTCACAGGACAGCAGACATCCAGACGGGCTGGGGACCCTGGAACCTGCTCTACCCTGGTTCACACCTCATGGTCCATTACAGCTGAGACACCCAAGTGGAGGCCCGGGGGCTAAGGTAAGGAAGCCTTCCCGCCCTCAGCTCCAGTGCATACCTCCGCCATGGAGGAGTCACACGTCACCCAGCAGAGCCCTTTCTGTCCCCATGGCTGGTCTGCTGACTGCCAATGACCTATGGTGCCCTTCACAGCAGGTGGGAAAGGTGTGCCCTGATGCACATCACCGTGTCTTCCCCATGGAGAGGCGTCCAGGGCCAGAGGGACGTGGATACCAGCCTTGCTGGGTCAACCACCAGTTTCATTTTCAAGAATGAGCCCTCAGAAATAAGTCAGAGAAAGACAAGTATCATATGATCTCACTGATACGAGAAATTTGAGAAACAAGACAGAGGATCATAGGGGAAGGGAGGAAAAAATGAAACAAGACGAAACCAGACAAACCATAAGAGACTCTCAATCACAGGAAACAAACTGAGGGCTGCTGGAGTGGTGGGGGGTGGGAGGGATGGGGTGGCTGGGTGATGGACACTGGGGAGGGTATGTGCTCTGGTGAGTGCTGTGAACTGTGTAAGACTGATGAAACACAGACCTGTACCCCTGAAACAAATGATACATGATATGTTAATTAAAAAATAAATAAAATTAAAATTAAAAAAAAAAAAAAAGAATGAGCCCCCTCAAGAGCCTACTATCCCAGACAGGCCAGTGACATGTCCCCTGCAGAAGGGCTTCTTGCCCAAGTGCCAAACGGACTCAGGCTGGTCCCAAATGCCAGGCCCATTCCCACCCCGCCCCAGGTGGCTCTGCGCTCTGACACCTTCCCGACCCTCCGCCCTTGCAGTGAGAGGTCCTCTCCTGAGTCCCGGCACCTGCAGGACCTGCCCTGGATATGGCCGGCTGGGTGACGACTGGCCGACCCGAGTCCGCACGGCAACCACGTGCTGACGGGCACCAGCAGCTGGAGGGCCGGCGCGCCTCACGCCTGCTCTGCAGGAAATGCTTCAAATACTGGGTCGCGCAGAGCCTCCTAAGGCAAACACGGGGGCAATCCAAGGGCTGAGCGCGTCTGTGGGCTGCTGGGGACGGCCACCCGCACGGAGAGGTCCTCTCGCCTGCCCCACTGCGAGCGGCTACAGGTGCTGAGAGCCGCACAGGGAGCGGCTGCCCTGGGACCTGCCACCGGGAGGCCGTGCCACTCAGCTGCTGCCAAAGCCTCAGGTGCGGGGGCGCTGGGGCCGCGCGTGGAACGGCAGCCCGCCCTGAGCTAGAATCGCCTGCGCTCAGCTGTCCCCTGTTGCCATGGGGACTGTGGTCTGCGCACGAACAGCCAGCGATGGGGCTTCTAACAGACGCTGGAGACGGCCGGCCATGAGCCCCGGGCAGCGGTGTGGCTGCTGGGACTGGGCTGGAGGGGCGCGTGCCCTGACGACGAGGTCCCCGCCCAGCCCCGTCCCCGTCCCCTCACCCAGGGCCTGACTTGGACGGTGTCCCAACAAGCTTCCCTGCAGCCCCGCGGCCCCACCTTCAGAACAAGGCGCCTGCCACGCAGGCAGCAGAGCCGAGGGTTTTACGTGGAGACGATGCGAGAGGAGGCACAGAACTCAGGTGCCCACGAAGTTACACCGCCTGTGGGAACAGGGGAAGCAGGGCTTTCCAACACTCACAGCGGCAGAACGGCAACGGGGACAGCCGAGGGCATCTTCCGAGTGTTCCTCACGCCCGGGGAGCGCCCACGTGGCCTGGCCACGGACCCGCCCAGCTTTCTCAAGTCAGCCACTGACTGGGCGGAGAAACCCACGGGCGGGAAGAGACAGGCTGTGTGAGTGGCCACGTGGCCCAGTCCCCAGCCTGTGCTTCCAGCAGGGGCACACCCGGGCCACAGCCACGAACCCCCGATGGCCCACATCTGCACGTCTCATTCCAGGGGCACCTCGTCCCACACGAATCTCCTCCCTAACCTCCCCAAAGCAGCCTCCAGGTGCTGGGCCGCCCCCCAGTTCTGTTTCCCTCGCCCCACATCCCATCGCCTGCCCAGCGAGCAGAGTCCCCACTCGGAGCGTCTGGGCCCCGACACCCTGTCTAAGCCGACACCGCCTCAGACTAGCACGGCCGCAAGGGCGGTGTCCGCGGCTGTGACCTCCCTCCCCTCACCCCGGGCGGCTCCATAGGCAGACTGACCCCGTTCAGTGTTTCAGGTCATGTCACACCAGCCGCTTCTCCATTCAGACGAAGTAAAGGCCCAGGTCCCAGCGACGTGGGTTCCCCCAGATGCTGATCTGGACAAGGATTCAAAGGCCAGTTCTTCGGGGGAACACGGAGAGCTGTGGGCACTGAGGGTACACCGTGGGGCATCGCCCATCAAGACAGGGCTGCGCACAGCTCACATAAGGCAGACTTGCAATAAAGTTCTCATGCGCGTGCTACCGTGACCGCCCACAATCACACAGCACCCTCACGTCCCAGACGCAGCAGCTGGGGTCCCAACACCCACAGTGGGAAAACGGCGTCAGTGATAACCGACCATGTTGGAGCTGTTGGCGGGCAAGGCCACCCCATCCGACCTTCACAGAACCTACGAAGCCGGTGCCGCTCCCCATCTCACCAACAAGGCACCTGGCATTAGGACTTTGCCAAATGCCCACAGCCTGGAGGCGACAGGGCACGCACGAGCTGGGGCACCTACCTCAGGACCCCAGTCCCGCACTGGAGTCGGCTTCTCTCTGACCCCATGTCCATCCCACTCTGAGGGGTCTGCACAACAGGACAAAGCATTTATTACACGCACTGGGTTCCACATGAGACCCCCGTGCCCACGAACAGCCTGCTTGCTAATAAAACTAGACAACTTTCCACCTACAGAGCGAAGAGCAATGACTAACTTGGCAATACTTATTCAGCACGGTGGTCAGGCAGTGGGGCAACAGGCACAGCTCAGGACTCTTCACCCACGGAGCACCGTCCAGCCTCGGAAAGGCTCCTGCTAGGTGCCTCTCGAAGGCTGTCGGAGCAGAGGGAAGGCTCACCTGGCAGGCGAGGTGGTCCAGGCCCTTCTAGCAGCAGCAGGTGCAGAGGATGTGGGGTGCTGGTTGCCGTCCACCCCCCAACAGGAGGTGGTGAGCATGGGGAAGCCTGAGGAACGGCACGAAGCGGACCAGGAACAGAAGCACAGTAACCACTGGTGACCCCTGGGGACCCAGGGAGCCCCGAGAGTGACTGATGCTCTCAGCTGCCCAAGGGAGGCCAAGCGCCATGCGGAGCGAATGCTCACCCATCTGCAAGTGGGAACGTGCTCCTCCCATAACGGAGGGCTGTAATGGTTGTAATGGCTGTCTCCCAGGGAATGGCAAGTAATATGGTTTCTGGTATTCAGTCTACGCACCATCCCCAACAACCCTGCCCTGAGCGCTGTTCGTGTATTCCCACACAGGTAACCCTGCAAATCACAGCACACAAAATCCCTGCCTAGCATCGACTCGTTTGGCTCAGGGTGAAGCCAGGATGAGAACCGGCCTCCACAACGTCAGATCACGGGGACATAGCTCCAGAGTCCCCTCCAGCTGGACCGACGGGCACAGCTCTACCACACTGACAGCACCGCGCTCCACTCCAGCAAACCCCTGTCGAAATGCCAGAAGCAATTACCTGGCTGTTTAGAACAGAGGCATGGGGCTGGTGCCCTTCCTTTCCCGCCACCCACCGCACCTCCGGGAGGCTGCCGCCGTCGGGCCCTCGCTCTGGGGCCGCCGGAACCTCTGTCCTCCTGCCTAACGTGCCCCACCGGCCCTGCAGGGGCTGGCCCCACTGTCACCCGCCCTACAGGCAGCCCCAGCCCGCGCCCGTCACCTCCTCACGCCCCCCAGGTCCGACGGCGGGCTGCCTCATGCCCAGTGGGTCTGCTCCAAGGTCACCCGGGCCTTGTCTGACCACGGTCGGCAACAGCTCCCACGCCCGGCCCGCTCGGCTGGTTTCTCCTCAGAACACCTGCCATTTCTGGACGACAGTGGTGTACATGATGTATGTGGTGGCGTTTCCACGATGGCGCTCTGAGCATCACTACCTCGCGTACGGCATGACACGCTGTGCTGGGTGATCGCGTCACGCCGTGCCGCACGACCCCACGTCAGGGACTGCGCCATGCCGCCCGCTCCCGGACGTCGCCGAACACTGTCGTGTGCTCCTCAGCAACGCCACATGACATCACTGCGTCCTTCCCCGTTCCGCGCCTTCCCTGGGGGGCTGGCCTCTACCGGGGCGGAGTGTCTCGTTGGCCCAGACAGCCTCTCTGCTCCTGAACGGTGTCTGGCCCGAGGCTGACCTCAGGGGGTATCCGGTGAACGACCGAGTAAGTGGGAAACTGGACTTGACTAGGAAGCCGACCTGGAGAATCCGCTGGTCCTCGGAGACAGCAGGACTCGCTAACCCTGCCGTGGATTTCTCACCCGCAGGTCTGTGCCTTCCTACCCCGGCTCCCACCCTAGCCCGTGGCCTGGGGAGGAAGCAGGCCAGGCCTGGAATTTGTCCGGGAGCTCAGCTCGGGCTAGGTGCCCCGTGCTGTCCATGCTGGGTCGCTCCCCAGGGCCCTGCCCCCCCCCCCCCCCCCCCCCCCCCTGAGCTCCAGACTCCACTCCTGCCTGCACCGCACTCCGACCCTGGTAGCCTCATTTCTGAGTCCGGTCCTACGGTTTGACCCCCTGGCATCCTTGTGCTGGTTTTGTGTTGGCATCTGATTCGCGATGCGTTCTGGTGCTGACAGACGTGCTCCGAGAAGGGAGGCGACCACACGTCCTTGCGTGGCTCATGAAGGACTCCTGACTCCGGGTTTCAACCCAACGGCTAGTAGGTTGGTCGGGCATGTGGAGGGAAGCCAGCCCTCGCCCCGATGCGAGCTCCCCACGCACATCTGCCCGGCCGCTGCGCAGGGGCCGGCAAAGCAGGGCAGCACCAACATCCCCCTCAGCACGGAGGGGTACGGGACCCCGCTGGGGTCTTCCCTGATGGAAGCGAAGTTGCCACCACATCGGTGTGAAGAGGAGAGTGTGCCCGAATGTTACCGCACGAAGTTCTTGAGTTCTCCAACATGCAGAGTACCCCCCAAACGACACTGTGTTCTGACTGAGAATAGATTCACTTTTCTTCAGTTGCAGGAACCGCATCTTTCTGCCCGACGCGCATCCTGCAGCTGGGCCACTGAATCAGGCCCGGATGAGACCTCGGAGCCCATCATCTGCTTTTTGCTAAGTAGGAATGAGGACTGTTGCTCTGACTCAATAGATCTTCTCTCATCATCAAAAAAGTGAGAAGCCCGCATTACAGCAAAGCGCCTCAGAACTGAGTCTCCCTCAGAGAGAGCATTCCACTCCTAACCTCACTGATGCTTTTAAAGAGATGATTTCTTATTCTGTGGGCTGCACAAGATGGAACGTTTCTCAGGATGTTCAAAGGGATGAGAGGCCTCCTTCTACACTTTGCTGTTGAAACGTATAATCTATCAGTTCAGTCGGATAAGCTCAACTCCTCCCCTGCGAGCGATAATCAACACAGGACACAGAGCGGTCAGACCTGGAGGACAAGCTGTCTTCTCCTCTCAGGAGTGACCTTCCCGAGCTCTGCCTCACACGCTGAGTCCCCAGTCTCCAGCCTCTGACCTCCGACCTGCCACTCCATCCTGGCAGGCGCCCGTCTCCCCTCACCCTTCCTTCTGTGTCTTGGTCCACTGCCCACGGTACTTTCCTCCCGTGCCACGTTCTAGTGATCCACAGCCTGGTGGACGCTGATGCAGCGGGCCCGCCCCCCCGCGCCGTCCCCCGCCAGCATGCTCCCCACTGACCTCGCCAGCAGGCCCTTGCCCGTTGGCTGGGGCCCTGCAGTCCAGCCAGGCCTTGCACCCCCTCAGCCTGGAACCTGCCCGAAGCAGCTGGGCCAGTGGGAGCCCCACCTCCCGGGTTGCGCCCTGGAACCTCAACAAAGGCTGATTTCTGAGCAGCCAGCTTGACTGGAAACGACAGGCCGGCCCGGCCCGTCCCTCCTGCGTGGCAGATCAGCGGGCCCCCCTGGGGTGCCCCAGCGCACCTCACTCACCACAGAGCCCACCGGCTGCTCTGGCCTGAGCCTCCCCATCTGTGTCGTGAGGGCTCGAAGAAGAGGAACACCAACAACCCTTTCACCTAAAAATCCTCTGATTCTCTAACTTTACATCTCAGAGAAGCATGTAGGATCCTGTGGACTCTTCTGCTTTTATTAATTTTTCACAGCTGTCTCATTCACCAGTAAATGAACACAAATCTTCCTATCAAGTGGGTCTTTTCTAGCATTTCCAGAGCCGCCTCCTGATTTTTCACTGGGAAAGTACAACTTCCTGTCCACACTGAGGTCCACCAGCCCACCCAACATTTGCTCCAGTCCAAACCTCAGCGAGGGTGCAATGACCACAAACAGGTTCCGGGCCACACGTGCCCAGTGACACAGGCACAGCACTGCCCGGGGCGCTCGCTGACCCCAGTGGCATGTGCCCAGCGGGTCGCCCGGGGTGGACGGCGCACAGCGTGAGTGTGCAGCTCATGCAGCCGCGGGTCTCCCCTCCCCCCGCCCAGACCCAGAGGCCTCCAGGCTTCGGATCCCGGTCACAGGCACAGCGTGTGGACCCCCGGCCGGCCCCACGTCGCAGGAGGGAAAGCCGACTCCCTCAGCCACAGGAAGCCAAGCCTGAGGGCTCCTTGTAGACACTGAAGTCACAGTCCCACGTTGCAAAGTCTGGTTCGGGACTGATTTTGGACTCCAGCCCCCAGCCCCGTTCCCCACCCTGTCCCTGGTATGTGGGCTCTGTGCCTCGGCCCTCCTTGCTGTCCCTCATGTGACCAACCTTTCCTCACCTTCCAGCCCCCTAAGAGCCACACTAGTCCTGGCTGCCGCCCAAGGCCAGCTCCCCCGTGCAGCTTTATCTGGCGAGCCCCCCGACCCCGGCACCGGGCACTCTGTCCGTGGCTCTGAAAGACCGGCCAGGCTCTGGGCAGACTGCTGTCCTCTAGGTGTTGGCGTCAGCCTCGGGCCTGCACGTGCCTTGCCCAGGAGAGAACCTAAATGAGCATGAAGCACTGATGCTCGCTTGGGAGCAACAGTTCAGAGGGGTGAACTGAGTATGCATCATGGAAGGGCTCATTTCACTGTGCCAGGCTGGACTCCATTACCCTTTCCAAAATAGACACACCTGCCCCCTTTACCCAGAGTCCAGGAGGCTGGGCAGCACTCACTGCTCTGGGGGTTCTGGGGTCAGACGTTCGGGGCACAGCTGTCCCGATCTCTCACTCTGGAGTCCAACCCTCGAAACACGCTCGTGAGGCCTCAGGGTCCAGAGATGAGCCCTGAGCGGCAGTCCACAAGCAACGCCACAGGCCATGCGGCTCTCCCTCTTCCGTGCAGACAATGTGTAAGCCACAGGCGGGACAGCAACACCGCAGAGAGGAGACTCGCTGACTCCTGCAGACGCTCGACAGGCGAATGAGAAGGGGCCAGGCTCCGGTTACTAGAACTCGAGGAAAGACATCACATCTTTCAGTAAGGAGATGTTCTTTGAAACGGCACGTGCTGTCTCCCCAAGATGAAAGAAAAAACGTTAGCCGAAGGGCAAGTCTTAGAGGCTTTGTTTAGACAAGCGTGAGCTGACGACACAAAGGTGAGAGGGAGACGCCCACCAAGGACGTCCAACCAGCAGCTACATGGTCAGCGAGTGAGTCAAACGTGCCACCAGCCAGAAGCCCAGCTTCCCCAGGGTGCCGGGAGAGGCAAGCTGTAGGAACAGGTGATCTTGGAGGCAGGGCAGTGCGCGCGGGAGCTCCCAGCCCTAAGTCATGGGAACCCAGGGGTTCGGGGTGTGTGCTGCTGCCGAGGGGAAGGCAAACGCTTTTCCTAAAAGATGACTTAACCATATCTTCTCTGAAAGGAGAAATGCAAAAACGGATTAGAAGTATGCTACTTGAGAATAAACTACCAAGTAAATGAAGAGTAGAAAAGGGTTTCTCTGTTCTGCCCAATTTGATCAGATGGCATGGCCAGAAAGATGAGAAGTACCAGTTACTAGACTTCCAGTTGTGGGCACCTTGTAGTGTGTGCGGATGTTGGACTGTGAACCCGTGCACTGAACACTCACACAGTAAACAGGGTTTCTCTGCACCTGGGGATACAAAAGCTCCTCCCTGTGCAGTGCCCACTTACTTTCAGCGTTCAGTAGCGCCTTGTGTTCATGCCGAGGTTCGTAGAATCCAGAAAAGAATCACGTAATACAAGGAAGAGATTCTGAACAAGAACCAGCAGCATCCACCCGTCAGGACATACGCCACTGACGTTTGATGAGAGCTAATGTGGTATTAACTGCAAGTCTATTAAGTTTGGTACCATTTTGCATGAGGTTATCCAACAAATACCCTTGAAGTTCCATCAGCGGGGTTGTGTCCCCTTCACCAGTCGTAAACCCCAAGAAGGGCCTCAAGCGTGGTGCCGGGAAGCCCCCGAGGGAACCCACCACGGGAACCCACCACAGTGACTGGGTCTGCGGCAGCAATCCCAGCAGAGGGCCCTGTTCCAGCAGGTGCTGAGCACCACCACAGCCCACCCAAGCAGGGCCTGCCCCAACCATGCCATTCAGTAGCTTGTAACAAGGGCTCCACATCGTCTTTGAAAACAAGAAACCCCCCAGAATCCCTTTCCTTGTTAACACACGAGTAAGTCTAGTGCTCAGTGAGCTCATTTCTCCTCCTGGTACCAACACCCTTGGGGACCTGGCCCTCGGTGCCCAGTGCCCACTACACGGTGGTCAGTCTACTGCCGAACCATAGAACCCTAATGGTCACAAAGTTATCTTTCATCATCTTTTTCCTGTGTAGCATCAGGTACATTCATAACATCCTGAAATGATTCACAACATAAAAGAACTAATTTTTTGAAACTATGCACGTGTGTTGTCCGTTTGCACATGCATGACGAGCAACAAGCACTCAGCTTGCACAGCTGTGAGCTAACACAAACACACGCTATGATGTAGCAAATTCAGGTCTTTAGAAGTGGTTACTATGACATTCAAACATACATCTGACATGTAATCTCCCCTTGGCATATAGCGCTTTGGTATTCAACATGAACACATTTAAAATGACCCAGAAACTAGATTTTAAATAATCGACCTCATTTTCCCAAGAAAGCAATAAAATAAATGAAGGCTATGGTCAGTGAGTGTACTGTCATGATTGTCAAAGATGGAAAATCTTCCTTCCATTTTATTCCATTCATTATTGCATCCTGAAGTTCCAGCAAATCTGGTTTTGAAAGCGTTACTTCCCAGCACTGCGGTGAATGGCCACTTGTAAAACAACTGTGAACGTTTCTGCCTGAAAAAACCAGGAACTGGTTTGGTCTTAAATATGGTCAATAATCCCTTCTGCTGAGCAGCTAGGACGGGAGAACGGACGCTGGAGGGAAGGAGGGAGGGGTCCAAGCCACCAACACAGAACCCGCTCTGTTTCAGGAGGCAGAGTGTTTGCAACGGAATCTGCTGGGGCCGCATCAGGCCGCCGTGCTGAGGGACGACACCGTACAGCTCGCCGAGTGACAGCCAGCCGCTCCGGCCTCACAGCGACACATGACACTGCAGTGAAGCCTGGGGTACTCGGCTCTCCTCAGAGCTGAAATCAGTCAGGTTTCTGGAGGTACAACGTTGCAGGGAATTCTCCCCTAACCAAAAACTACTGG
Organism: Phoca vitulina; assembly: GCF_004348235.1. Taxonomy (NCBI): domain Eukaryota; kingdom Metazoa; phylum Chordata; class Mammalia; order Carnivora; family Phocidae; genus Phoca; species Phoca vitulina. The sequence continues at coordinate 959,170 of NW_022589783.1, read as the reverse complement.
CCCCTGAAATCATCACTTTCAGCAGGAAGAGTTACTAAGGGCACCAAGATATCTGACAAGTAAAATTCAACAGCAACCAAAAGAGATGAGACGGACAGTTTATCCCGTTAGCTGGAGCGCGGGAGCTGCCCACCCCGCAGCCAACATGCCCGCAGACGGTACGGACGTGGCTCGCCGGGGCTCAGGACAGGTGGGCAGAACAACCAGGGCTTTCAAGGCAAAGCTGTAGCGAAGCCCCTTGTTTCTGTTAAACCCTCCCTCCTGCACCGTCTTGGTCCGTGACAGACAGCACACCCTGGCTGGGACGCCGAAAGCAGCAGGCACTCGTTCTGTCCACATGGGGGCCCGGGGCCGCCGCAGACCCCAGACCCTTGCCCTCCCGGCCCTGGCCTCTGTCTCAGAGGGAGCCGTGTTCTCCACCTGCAGCCGGGCGGGCCGCACCGCGGCGATGAGGCTCCGGCCGTGCCCACCGACCCGGCCGTCCCGTCTCCCCGTCCGATGTCGGGGTGCTGGGGAGACCGTGCATCTCCTCCGCCTGGGGCGTGCGTGCTCACGCGGGCTTGTGTTAACGGGGCCTTACCTGTAGCCTGCACCACATCTGCCGTCGTCAGGTTCTGGACGCTGGCGCTCACTGTGAAGGTCACAGCTGGTCCCAGGACACTGGAAGAGACCATGAAAAAGGAGCTCAGAACTGCCCCAGCATCCCGAGCAGCTACACAGAAAACACGGACACGCTCACAAAACATGTCTGAGGCCACTGGCTGTCCCACAGGGGACCCCCACCCCATGGTCGGCTCTTTGCCCCTCAGTCCACTAATTCCACCGACAGGCTGTGCTTTTCTGACCCACACACCGCAGCGCTCTCATAAAAGATTGAAATCAACCCCAACAAACCAACAAGATAGTCTTGCAAGGGAAAAAGAAAAATTGTTATGGAAACAGATTTGAGTATTTGGCTCCCACGGGAGTGGTAGGAATCAAAAGCAGAAAGGAAAGAGACTGGTATTTTAAAATCTCTCTTGACAGGAACCGTTTAAAAAACTTATCAAAGTCATTAAGAACTATTTAGTATAAAAATAACTAGCAGGGAATTGCCAGACAGGAATGATTAAAATTTTCAAAGCTTTTTAAATACTATGTTGAATATAAGTTTGAAAAAATACATCACTTTTTAAATAATTTTATTCATCTGAAGGGGAGAGGGAAAGAGGAGGGAGGAGAATAGGAAAGAGGAGGGAAAGACAGGGAAGAGGGAAGGGGGAGGGAAGGGGGAGGGGAGGGGGATGGGGAGA